>NW_019154146.1:11111208-11121366 GCF_002288905.1 Enhydra lutris kenyoni | reverse complement strand
TATTCATTTGTTTTTATTATGGATATATATATATCCATAATAAAAACAAATGAATAACTAAGTAAATAAATAAATCACGGCAGAAATTAAAAACTCAGTAGAGGGTTGAGAAATCAAATTAAGTAGGGGCACCTAGTTGGCTCAGTTGGCAAACCATGTGCCTCTTGATCTCAGGGTCGTGAGTTTGAGCCCCACATTGGGCACAGAACCTATTTTAAAAATAACAATAATAAGGAAATCTCCAAGAAAATAAAGCAAAAGTACAGATAGAAAATGAGGAAGAGAAATGACAATCTATATGGAAGGTCAATATTCAAATAACAGGAATTCCAGAAACAGAAAACAGGAAAAATGGTGTGGAGAAGGGGTGGATTTTCAATGAAATCATTCAAGAAAACTTGCCTAAATTGAAGGACTTGAATTTCTGTATTGAAAGAATCCACCAAATATGCAGCTCACTGGCTATAAATAGACCACACCAAGGCTTATTACTGAAATCTCAGAACCTGAAGGCAAGAGTTTCAAGGAACTGAGCAACCCAGAACAGAATCTCCAAAGAATCAGCAGAAAGATGAGGAACGGTTGGAGAGAAGTGTGGACTGTGGGATCTCATGTGCCACTCCAGTGCCTGGGGAGTGCCCAATACACAGTAGGCAGTGCGAGGGTTCTGTCTGCTGAATGCCTCAGGCACACAGAGCTCATAAGTGTTCGCAGGAAGGAGAGATCACAAACACTTGGAGGATGGGTCATCTCAATAAACATTTTGAGTGACATTTAAAATAGATCTTGTGTAATGGGTAGAATCTTAACAAGCACAGACTGGATAGCAATCAGAATGGAAGCATCATGGGCCAAAACAGAGGCAATTCTGGGGTCCTAATCAGTCCAGAATGGACTGAAGGGAAAAGAAATATGGGTGATGAAGCTAGCCAGGTGGCTTGGAAGTCACAAAGAGTCCAGCCTTGGTAGCAGGCATATGCCAGTGCCCTAGGCTGCCATCTTAGCAGGAGAGGAGACCATATTATGCAAAGCAAGGATCCCCAGGTCCTATCCAAGTCACTCTGATTCCCAATTTCAGTATCCTGCCTTTTCTTATCAGGTGTACTAATGTGTATGTACTTAATGACAATGAATTCAGGAGCACCCTGCTCATATTGCTGAATCAAGAGCCATGCCTGAGTACATGTGACAAATAGATGGTCCCCGCCCTCAAGACACTCAGGTTCTTGTGGAGAAGAAAGGCATCTTTTTCCATCATTGAAGAGAATAAACCAGAGCTGGAGGAAGATGGAGAGCCAAAAGGGAAACAGTCTCAGAGACTCAAAGTGTGTAACAGCTAAGCATTCTTGGCAGAGACGTTGGGACCCTGGGATTCCAAATGAACCGGCCACGCTAAAAATGGATCACTTACTTGTAAATCCCTTACCAGGGATTCAGGAGGGAAGATGGCAGAGGAGTAGGAAACCAAAATGTCATCAGGTCTCAGGAGTTCACCTAGATGGTTATCAAACCATTCTGGACACCTACAAACTCAACAAGAGATAGAAGAGAAGAAGAGCAGCAATTTTAGGAACAGAAAATCAACCATCTTCTGGAAGGTAGGATGTGTGGAGAAGTGAATCCAAAGCCACAGGAAGATAGACCACAGGGGGCGGGGCTTGCTCCTGGCAAGCAATAGAGCAGCGGAGCACAAAATCAGAACATTTAGAAGTCTGCTCCACTGAGGGACTTCACTCCAGAGGCTAAGCAGGGGGTGGAGCCTTTGCAGGAACAGTGTGGTCTCAGGACCTGCAGAGACACAAAAAGACCAGGGTTGTCTAAGGGTGGCAAAGCTCCCAGGTATCAGAGCACAGAAGCCGGCAGCAGAGACAGAGTCAAGGAGTGTGGTCTTAGCTCGGGGTTACCTTAAACCATGATCCAAGGCACAGTCAAGCAACTGCTCTTCAAGCAGGGATCCCACAAGTGCCAGATCTGGAGAGACCCCCTACTTCCTCCTCTAGGAGGAGCAGCACAGGATTGTGCAGCAGGAATCTGCTGGGTTTGGAGACTCCAAACAGAGCTGTGCGCCAGAGATAGAAATGCTCGGTCACAAGCTGAGTGAGCTTGAAGCACGGCTGGAGACCATGGAGATGGGAGGGATTGACTGCTTCTCTCTGAAGGCCCACTGAGGAGTGGGGCCTCAAGCTCTCGGCTCCTCCTGGACTGGAGATTGAGAGGCCGCCATTTTCATTCCCGTCCTCCAAAGCTGTACAGAAAGCGTTCAGGGAACAAAAGATCCTGAGAGTGAACCTAGCAGATTACTTAGCCTGGCCCCTGCCAAGGGCAGTGCAATTCCGCCTCAGGCAAAGACATTTGAGAATCACTGCAACAGACCCCTCCACCAGAAGATCAGCAAGAACATCCAGCCAAGACCAAGTTCATTGATCAGTGAGAACTGTGGAATTACAGAGGTAGGAGAAAGCAACACATAGAATTCATGGCTTTTTTCACATGATCCTTTGGTCTTTCAAAGTTAAATTTTTTAAATTTTTTTTTCTTATTCTATTTTTAAAATTTTTCCTCTTTCCCATTTTAACATTTTTAAATATTTTATCTTACCAATACCTTTTTAAAAATCTTTTTTAATTTTCATTGTTATACTCATATTTTATCCCTTCATTGTATTTAAGCTTATTTTTTGTATATATATAGGGGTTTTTTTTTTTCTTTAAAATATTGGGATACAATTTCTTCTAATAGATCAAAATATACCCTAAATATAGTACGTGGCTTTGTTCTAGTCTCCAGCCTGATCACATTCTTTCTTCTTTTTTTTTTCTTTTTTCAATCAACTTCTTATCTTATCAATTCCTTTTTCAGAACCTTTTTTAGTTTTCATCTTTACAGTCATATTCCATCCCTTCATTGTGTTTACCCTTATTATTGTATATATATAAGTTTTCTATAAAATTTTGGGAGGTAGTTTCTTCTATCAGACCAAAATACACCCAAAATCAAGTGTGTGGCTCTGTTCTATTCACCAGTCTAATAGATATATATTTTTTTCTTTTTTTCTCCCTTTCTTCTCTCCCTGGTTTTGGGTCTCTTCTGATTTGGTTAGTGTATATTTTCCTGGAGTCATTGCTACCCTTTTAGTATTTTGTTCTTTCATTCATCTATTCTGATCTGAATAAAATGACAAGGCAGAAAAACTCACCACAAAAAAAAGAACAAGAGGTAGTACAAACAGCTAGGGACCTAATCAATATGGATATTAGTAATATGTCAGAACTAGAGCTCAGAATGATGATTATCAAGGTGCTAGGTGGGCTCGAAAAGAGCATGGAAAATATTAGAGAATCCCTTTCTGGAGAAATAAAAGAACAAAAATCTAACCAAGTTGAAATCCAAAAAGCTATTAATGAAGTCCAATAAAAAATGGAGGCTCTTACTGCTAGGATAAATGAGCCAGAAGAGAGAATTAGTGATATAGAAGACCAAATGATGGCAAATAAAGAAGTTGAACAAAAGACAGACAAACAATTACTGGACCATGAGGGGAGAATTCGAGAGATAAGTGATACCATAGGATGAAACATATTAGAATTATTGGGATCCCAGAAGAAGAAGAAAAAGAGAGGGGGCAGAAGGTATATTGGAGCAAATTATATAGAGAATTTCCCTAATTTAATGAAGGGAACAAGCATCAAAATCCAGGAGGCATGGAGAACCCCCCTCAAAATGAATAAAAATAGGTCCACACCCTGTCATCTAATAGTAAAACTTACAAGTTTTAGTGTCAAAGAGAAAATCCTGAAAGCAGCTCAGGACAAGAAGTCTGTAACATACAATGGTAGAAATATTAGATTGGCAGTACACCTATCCACAGAGACCTGGCAGGCCAGGATGGACTGGCATGATATATGCAGATCACTAAATGAGAAAAATATGCAGCCAAGAATACTATCTCCAGCTAGGCTGTCATTGAAAATAGAAGGAGAGATAAAACTCTTCCAGGACAAACAAAATTTAAAAGGATTTGCAAACACCAAACCAGCCCTACAGGAAATATTGAAAGGGGTCGTCTAAGTAAAGAGAGAGCCTAAAGTAACAGACAAGAAAGGGACAGAGACAATAAACAGTAACAGTCAACTTACAGGCAATATGATGGCACTAAATTCATAACTTTTGATAATACCTTGAATGTAAATGACTAAATGCCCCAATCAAAAGATGCTGGGTATCAGAATGGATAAAAAAACAAGAACCATTGATATGCTGTCTATAAGAAACTCATTTTAGACCCCAAAACATCTCCAGATTTAAAGTGAAGGAGTGGAAAACAATTTACCATGCTAATGGACATTAAAAGAAAGTTGGGGTAGCAATTCTTATATCAGATAAATTAGATTTTAATGCAAAGACCATAATAAAAGATGAGGAAGGACACTATATCATACTTAAAGGGTCTGTCCAACAAGAATATCTAACAATTTTAAATATTTATACCCCTAACATGGGAGCAACCAATTATATAAACCAATTAATAATAAAATCAAAGAAACACATCAACAATAATACAATAATAGTAGGGGACTTTAACACCCCCTTACAGAAATGGACAAATCATCTAAGCAAGCGACCAGCAAGGAAACAAAGGCTTTAAATGACACACTGGACCAAGCGGACATCACATATATATTTAAAACATTCCATCCTAAAACAACAGAATACACATTTTTCTCTAGTACGCATGGAACATTCTCCAGAATAGATCACATCCTGGGCCACAAATCAAGTCTCAACCGGTACCAAAAGACTGGGATCATTCCCTGCATATTTTCAGACCACAATGTTCTGAAACTAGAACTCAATCACAAGAGGAAAGTTGGAAAGAACCCAAATATGTGGAGACTAAGGAGCATCCTACTAAAGAATGAATGGGTCAACCGGGAAATTAAAGAAGAATTTTTAAAATTCATGGAAACAAATGAAAATGAAAACACAACTGTTCAAAATCTTTGGGACATAGCAAAAGTGTCCTGAGAGAAAAGTATATAGCAATACAAGTCTTTCTCAACAAACAAGAAAAGTCTCAAATATACAACCTAACCCAACACCTAAAGGAGCTGGAGAAAGAACATCAAAGAGAACCTAAACCCAACAGGAGAAGAGAAATAATAAAGATCAGAGCAGAAATCAATGAAATAGAAACCAAAAGAACAGCAGAACAAATCAATGAAAACTAGGAGCTGGTTCTTTGAAAGAATTAATAAGATTGATAAACCCCTGGCCAGCCTTATCAAAAAGAAAAGAGAAAGGACCCAAATTAATAAAATCATAAATGAAAGAGGAGAGAGCACCATCAACACCAAAGACATACAAACAGTTATAAGAACATATTATGAGCAACTATACACCAGCAAATTTAACAATCTGGAAGAAATGGATGCATTCCTAGAGACATATAAACTACCAAAACTGAACCAGGAAAAAATAGAAAACCTGAACAGACCCATAACCAGTGAGGAGATTGAAGCAGTCATAAAATATCTCCCAACAAACAAGAGACCAGGGCCAGCTTCTCAGGGGAATTCTACCAAACATTCAAAGAAGAATTAATACCTATTCTCCTGAAAATGTTCCAAAAAATAGAAATGGAGGGAAAACTTCCAAACTCATTTCATGAGGCCAGCATTACCTTGATCCTAAAACCAGACAAAGACCACATCAAAAAGGACAATTACAGACCCATATCCTTGATGAACACAGATGCAAAAATTCTCACCAAAATACTAGCCAATAGGATCCAACAGTACATTAAAAGGATTATTCACCACAACCAAGTGGGATTTATTCCTGGGCTGCAAAATCAATCAATGTGATACAATTCATTAATAAAAGAAAGAACAAGAACCATATGATACTCTCGATAGGTGCTGAAAAAGCATTTGACAAAGTACAGCATCCCTTCCTGATCAAAACTCTTCAAAGTGTAGGGATAGAGGGCACATACCTCAATATTATCAAAGCCATCTATGGAAAACCCATAGCAAATATCATTCTCAATGGGGAAAAACTGAGAGCTTTCCCCCTAACATCAGGAACATAGCAAGGATGTCCACTATCTCCACTGCTATTCAACATAGTACTAGAAGTCCTAGCCTTGGCAATCAGACAACAAAAAGAAATAAAAGGCATCCGAATCAGCAAAGAAGTCAAACTCTCACTCTTTGCAGATGATATGACACTTTAAGTGGAAAACCCAAAAGACTCCACTCCAAAACTGCTAGAACTCATACAGGAATTCAGAAATTGTCAGGATATAAAATCAATGTGCAGATATCATTGCATTTCTATATACCAACAACAAGACAGAAGAAAGAGAAATTAAGGAGTCGATCCCATTTACAATTGCACGCAAAACCAAAAGATACCTAGGAGTAAACCTACCCAAAGAGGCAAAGAATCTATACTCAGAAAACTATAAAGTATTCATGAAAGAAATTGAGGAAGACACAAAGAAATGGAAAAATGTTCCATGCTCATGGATTGGAAGAACAAATATTGTTCTATGCTACCTAAACATACCTAACATAATTCCTATCAAAATACCATCAATTTTTTCAAAGAAATGGAACAAATAATCCTAAAATTTATATGCAACCCGAAAAAAACCAGCATAGCCAGAAGAATATTGATAAAGAAAACCAAAGTTGGCGACATTACAACTCCAGACTTCAAGCTCTATTACAAAGCTGTCATCATCAAGACTGTATGATACTGGCACAAAAACAGACACATAGTTCAGTGGGACAGAATAGAGAGCCCAGAAATGGACCCTCAACTCTATGGTCAACTGATCTTCAACAAAGCAGGAAAGAATGTCCAATAGAAAAAAGACAGTCTCTTCAACAAATGGTGTTGGGAAAATTGGACAGCCACATACAGAAGAATGAAATTGGACCCTTTCCTTACACCACACATAAATATAGACTCAAAATGGATGAAAGACCTCAATGTGAGACAGGAATCCATCAAAATCCTTGAGGAAAACACAGGCAGCAACCTCTTCGACCTCAGCCACAGCAACTATTTCTTAGAAACATCACCAAAAGTAAGTGAAGCAAGGGCAAAAATGAACTACTGGGACTTCATCAAGATCAAAATATTTTGCACAGCAAAGGAAACAGTCAACAAAACCAAAAGACAACTAACAGAATAGGAGAAGATATTCACAGATGGCATATCAGATAAAGGGCTAGTATCCAAAATCTATAAAGAACTTATCAAATTCGACACCCAAAGAACAAATAATCCAATCAAGAAATGGGCAGAAGACATGAACAGACATTTCTGCAAAGAAGACATCCAAATGGCCAACAGACACAAGAAAACATGCTCAACATCACTCAGCATCAGAAAAATACAAATCAAAACAACAGTGAGATACCACCTCACACCAGTCAGAGCAGCTAAAATTAACACGTCAGGAAATGACAGATGTTAGTGAGGATGCAGAGAAAGGGGGACCCTCCTACACTGCTGGTGGGAATGCAAGGTGGTGCAGCCACTCTGGAAAACAGTATGGAGGTTCCTCAAAAAGTTGAAAATAGAGCTACCCTGCAACCCAGCAATCACACTCCTGGGTATTTACCCTAAAGATACAAATGCAGTGATCCAAAGGGGCACGTGCACCTAAATGTTTATAGCAGCAATGTCCACAATAGCCAAACTATGGAAAGAACCTAGATGTCCATCAACAGATGAATGGATTAAAAAGTGGTATATATACACAATGGAATACTAGGCAGCCATCAAAAGAAATGAAATCTTGCCATTTGCAATGACGTGGATGGAACTAGAGGGTATTATGCTGAGCGAAATAAGTCAATCAGAGAAAGACAATTATCATAGATCTCTCTGATATGAGGAATTTGAGAGGCAGGGCACAGGGAGGAGTCATGGGGGGTAGGGAGGAAAAAAATGACACAAGATGGGATCGGGAGGAGACAAACCATAAGAGACTCTTAATTTCATGAAACCAACTGAGGGTTGCTGGCGGATGGTGGGGGTAGGGAGAGGGTGGTTGGTTTGTGGCCATTGGGGAGGGTATGTGCTATGGTGAGTGCTGTGAAATGTGTAAGCCTGAAGATTTACAGACCTGTACCCCTAGGGCAAATAATACATTACATGTTAATTTAAAAAAAAAAAAATTTAATCCCTTACGAGGACTGGAACTGTACTATGTATCATTCCTGGTTTCTGTTTTAAGAAATTCAGTAAACTGGGATGCCTGGGTGGCTCAGTGAGTTAAGCATCTGCCTTCAGCTCAGGTCATGATCCCAGGATCCTGGGATCCTAGAGCCCTCAATCAGGCTCCTTGCTCAGGAGGGAGCCTGCTTCTCCCTCTACCTGCAGCTCTCCCAGTTTGTGCTTACCCTCTCTGGCAAAAAATAAATAAATCAAGAAAGAAAGAAAGGAAGGAAGGAAGGAAGGAAGGAAGAGGAAGGAAGGAAGGAAGGAAGGAAGGAAAAAGAATAAAAAGAAAAGAAAAGGAAAGGAAAAGAAATTCAATACACTGGCAAAAGGGGAAAGAGGAGTCCTCCCTTCTCCTTCCAGGCAAAGGACTAAATCTTTTGCATTTTGCACCCCCTTTATGGGGCTCAGCACTCCCAAAGTGTTCATTGTGTGATAAACTCTGGGTGTTTCTGAAAATATGGACAGACCATAGACAATCTCAGGCATTATGCTAAGCTAAAGATACTGCAGCCTCTTCACTGTCAAAGATCAATTATAATCTATTAGTTCAACAATTTTCATCCCATCAAAATTAAAAAATAAAAGGATTTTTACATGACTAATGAGCTACTCTGCTCCACGGACTCATAATCTGCATTTTAAAGTATCTGTATTCACAAGCACAGGGTGAACTGAACCTCATTGGTGTTATTGTTTCTGACTTTCTAGTAATTAATGGGAATTTCTCAAATTGTCTGAATCGCTATTTAAATGATTTATATAATGGACCTTCAGAGTTGCTGTTACAATCTATCACATTGTAATGAAGTAACTTAGGTGTGTTTATTACCAATTTATAGCGAAAATGGCAGACTGGAGGTTATAAAACTTTTTTTCCTCCTGGTTTCCTTACTGTTCTACCATTCTGTGATTGGAATAAATAGGACATATCTTAACCCATGAGACATTTGCAGTTTGAAGCCATAGATATTTTATTTGGGGCGCTGGCCAGTCCCTTGTGATTTATGACATTATTTCATTACAAATTGCTGTAAGGACAACCATCGCTCACCCACGAGGTGTTGTGCATTTACTCATAAATTTCCAGGAATGAGACAGTGTATGTGCCAGGAATGATAGAATACTGTTTACTTTTCCCTCCTCTGACTCTTAAAACAAAAGGATGTTTTAGGAAATGGGGTTTAGGAGTCCAGCCTGAGAAAGAGGGACTAGTCCACACCAGCATGTGCATATCTTAGGTGTAAGGCAAAGCAGAGACATCCACTATCTCTGCCAAACTTTAAGAAGAGGAACAATATTTGTACTATCTCTGCATTAGTACAATCAGAAATCTACAGTAATGGAGCCGAGTTCCTGCAGAAATATAAATCCTCTAGGGTTAAGACAAAGCCTTATTCAAATTTGGGATTCCCTAAGTCTATTAAGTTTAGCGCCTGGCAAAAGGTGGTTGTTCAATAAACTTGAAATTTGAGTTAATCTCTACAAGAGTTTAAATTGTGAAATAAATATTTGAAAAATAAGAAATCTTTATTTGAAGGGTACATATAAGAAGGAGGTCTTGTGCACTTGTGAGATATTTGTAACAGGATTTGAGGTATTGAGCATAATGCCATCTTGCATTCTGTATCTTTTAATTATCTTTCACATTTCTCAAATATTGCAAAAAAACAAAATGAGAGGGGAGGAGTCAGGATGGCGGAGAAGTAGCAGGCTGAGACTACTTCAGGTAGCGGGAGATCAGCTAGATAGCTTATCTAAAGATTGCAAACACCTACAAATCCAACGGGAGATCGAAGAGAAGAAGAACAGCAACTCTAGAAACAGAAAATCAACCACTTTCTGAAAGGTAGGACTGGCGGAGAAGTGAATCCAAAGCGACGGGAAGATAGACCGCGGGGGGAGGGGCCGGCTCCCGGC
>NW_019154146.1:10962824-11101208 GCF_002288905.1 Enhydra lutris kenyoni | reverse complement strand
GGGTGAGTGCTGTGAAGTGTGTAAACCTGGTGATTCACAGACCTGTACCCCTGGGGATAAAAATATATGTTTATAAAAAATAAAATTTAAAAAAAAAAGAATATTGACAAACATATAAAAAAAATGCAAAATGATGATTTTTCATCTGACTTGTTTTGAGAGACTGTAAAGAAATAACCTTCTGGGGCGCCTGGGTGGCTCAGTGGGTTAAGCCGCTGCCTTCGGCTCAGGTCATGATCTCAGAGTCCTGGGATCGAGCCCCGCATCAGGCTCTCTGCTCTCTCGGGGAGCCTGCTTCCTCCTCTCTCTCTGCCTGCCTCTCTGCCTGCTTGTGATCTCTCTGTCAAATAAATAAATAAAATCTTTAAAAAAAAAAAAAAGAAATAACCTTCTTAAAAATAAAGAATGCTAGGTAATGATTAACAAATACAGGTATTTCTTAATACAGCAAACTCAGATATATGACATATGGATTCCCCTAGATTCTTGTGCATTAAAAATTTTAATAAAAAATGTTTCAAGTTAGAATGATTGAGTTTTTCTAGTTGGTTATGTTACACAGAGATTCATCCAGGAATGTGAGACCCTTAAAGCACTTTGCTCCATTGAAGCATTAAATTTCTTACAATATATTCTTTCCTTTTGGGTTCATTTGTTGTCTTCCATCCAAAATATTTTACAAGTTTGTTTATCAGGACATCAAATTAAAACTCTTCTTTATCTTTGCATGTCTGAAAATGTCATTTTTTCCTTAATACATTTACCAGGAATAATTTGCATATAGCAAACTCCTTTCATTTAGATGAGTTTCACTGAATGTAAATGCTCATAACACCGCCAGCATAGTCAAGACACAGGGGTGCCTGGGTGGCTCAGTCAGGTAAGCATTAATTGATGTGTTCCTCAATTGATATATGGATAAAGAAGATATATGTGATATATATATATATATATATATATATATATATATATATATATATATATATATAATGAAATACTAGTCACCCATAAAAAAGTATGAAATCTTGCCATTTGCCACAACAAGGATGGAGCTAAGAGTATATAAAGCTAATTGAAATAAGTCAGTCAGAGAAAGACCAATACCCTATGACCATACGTGGAATTTAAGAAACTAAAGCAAACAAGCATAGGGGAAAAAAGAGAGAGGCAAACCAAGAAACAGACTCTTAACTACAAGAACACACCAATTATGGGAGGTGGGGGGCGATGGGCGAAACAGGTGATGGGGATGAAGGAGTACACTTGCTGGGATGAGCCCTGGGTGATGTACAGTGTTCAACCCCTCTATTATGCTGCATGTTAACCAATTTAAATAAAAAAATTTTTTTTAATTTTTAAATTTTAAAATAATGTAAAAATAGAGGCACCTGGGTGGCTCCGTCAATTGACTGTGGCTCTTGATTGCAGCTAAGGTCATAGTCTCAGGGCTGTGAAACGGAGCCCCACATCAGGCTCCATGCTGGGCTTAAGATTCTGTCTGTCTCCCTGCCCCTCCCCCCCCACCCTCCCCTCTCTCTCCCTCTCTAAAAAAAAAATAATAATAAAAGACACAGACATTTCCATTACCCCCCAAAGATTCATTGTGCCCCTTTGCACTCCATTCCCCATGTCAACCTCAGCCCTCTGCTTTGTATCACTACAGAGTATTTGACAGTACATACACTTTTGTGTCTGATTTCTTTCATTCAGCATGACTTGAAAAACATGTTCTGTATATTTGAATACTTTGTTCCTTTTTACTTCTATGTAATATTCCACATGAAGAATATATTACATATTATGTATCTACTCACTGATAATATTGGGGGTTATTTCCAGATTGTGGCTATTGTGATTAAATCTGTCATCAACATTTTTGTATAAATATTAATGTAAATATATGTTTTTGTTTCTTTGGGGTAAATACCTAAGAGTGGAATGCCTTGGCATATGATCATGTAAGTTTATGTTTAACTTTTAAGAAACTGCCAGATTTCCGAAGTGGTTAAATCATTTTGTATTCTCAGTAGCAGTTCATGAAAGTTCTACTCACGTCCTTCTCAGCACTTGGCATTGTCAATCCTTAATTTTAGCTCTTCTGTAAGTAGTGGTTTCTCACTGTGGATTTGGTGGTGGTGGTTGGTTTCTTTTGCATTTCCTTAATGGCTACTCATACTAAGCATCTTTTCATGTGTTCACCGACCACTCATTTATCTTCTTTTAAAAAATGTTTGTAAAAATAATTTTTTGTTTTGTATTGCATTGTCTTTTTTGTTATTGAATTGTAAGCATTCTTTATATATTCTGTATAGAAGCCTTTTAAAGACAAATGGGTAGCAAACATCTTTCTTCTATTCTCTAGCTTTTCTTTTTCTTCTATTCTTTAGCTTTTCTTTTTCTTAGTGGTATTTTTACAGAGAAGAGTTTTTCATTTTTATAAAGTTCAATTTATCAATTTTTTCATGATAATCTTATCTGTGTCCTTTTATGCTTATCTGTGTCCTTTCTGAGAAAGTTTTGTCTTTCCTAAATTCAAAAAGATTTTTCCCTACGTATTTTTTTCCCATATTCTTCCAGTTTTGTAGTGTTAGCTTTTCTATTTTGTTTCATGTTAGGGTTTCATGTGGCTTTTGGTTTTGTCATTGTTGTTGTTGTTGTTGTTGTTGTTGTTGTTTTAGGATTTTTTGTTTGTATTTTACACCTATTCTGAAAAGATAATTTATTAGGTGCAGAAATCTAGTTTGGCAGTTGTTTTCTCTCAGGACCTTTAAGATATTATTCCATCCTCTGGTATCTCATGTTCCTGATGAATAATCAGCTGTCAGTCTGATTGTTGTTGTTTGTATGTGATCTATGTTTCTCTCAGATACCTTTTAATTTATATATTCTTACCTTTCTGTAGTTTCACTAACATGTATCTGGATGTGAGGGGTTTTTCCTCTCCTTAACAATTAAGATGTCTTTTTCACCCCAGGATTTGTGCCTACCTTTGGATCCATTATTTTTTCAAATATTGCTTCTCAGGGTGCCTGGGTGGCTCAGTCAGTTAAGTGTCTGAATCTAGATCGCAACTCAGGTCTTGATCTCAGAGTTGTGCATTTAAGCCCTTTCATTGGGCTCCATGCTAGGTGTGGAGCCTAATTAAAATTTTTTTCATATATATATGTATATATATATATATATACATATATACACACATATATTTTATATGTATATACACATATACGTTATATACATATACATACACAAATGTATTTTATATATATACACATATCTATTTATACACACACACATATTATACACACACACACACACACACACACACATTGCACCCCTTCCATGTTTGCTATAGTTTGCCAATTAGCAACAATTTATAATTTCCCAACTTGCCCTCTACATCCCTCTTATAATTCCTTTCATAGTTCATTGTTCTTTATCTCTCAATGTTGCATTCCAGGTGCCTTGCAAATTTCTGGCTTCCATCTCACTTTCTTCTACTATAATCCAGTTCAATATTTCATTTATAGGGGCTGGTTTTTTCATTTCACTTACTGTATTTTTCATTTCCAAGATTTCTGACTCATTTATATTTATACCCATTTTTCTTGATGTAATTGCCTATTTAATTCATGTTTTGTTGTTGCTGTTTTACCTTATGAAAGGTTGTAAATGTATTTATTTTAAAGTAAGTTTCAGATTCTTGTACGATTTATAGTTTCCGGGTATGAGTTCTTCCAGTTTTGTTTGAGAGTTCACATTGTGTGGGAGTTGCCTACCTAACAGCCATTCCCTTCCTGCTTCTTTGCTAATAAAACCCAGTTTTATCTCGAGTAGCAATGCCTCCAGCCAATAGATCTGACAGGTCCAAGACGGTTGTGACTATTTGTTTCCCTTGGCCACACATTCAATTTCCCAGGCTCCCCTGGAATGAAGGGAGGCCATGTGACCCAGTTCTGTCCGACAAGGTATAATGGAGAGTCCGCTTGGGAGCTCCTGGGAAGGTAGGAATTACAGGATCCGGAGCTGCACCAGCCATCTTACAACCGTAAAGCAACAAACGACAAAAGTAGCAGAAAAGACAAAGAGAGAGCTTGGATCCACGATGGCATTGTTGAGCTGCGAGACCATCCTGAGATAGCTTGCCTTCAGTTCTTATTATTAAAAAGGAAAATAAGCGTCCATATAGTGTAGGACACGATTATTTGCTGCTAAAATCATTCCAAACCAGTAGAGTAGTTGCTTCCCCTCCCATGGTGGTGGAATGCCTCAGCCTAGCTCCCAGGAGATCTGCAGCTCAGAAGTACAGCGCCACCTGCTGGGTCTTTGTTGTTCCTGACCCCAAGCCAGGACGAACCTGGTCCACCTCCCAGTCTTGCAGGAGCTTGAGTCCACCCTCTGCCATAGGTCAGAGTTGTTAAGGCTGAAACTCCACGTGGGCTGGTTGAAATTCTCGAAGCTTCCAGTCACACTCCCAGCATGGGCTTCCTGACAGGCACGCCAAGTAGGACTCACCACTCACCTACCCTTGCTTCCCTCCCACTTGGAAATCCTCTATCCCAAATTTAATCCCTCTACCCCCTCCTCAGGCCTCCACACTCAGCTAACCTTACTGCTTTGGGGCTCTACTCCCCACTGGTCCTGGGAGGTTTCCCTCCTTCCCTTTAGCACAGCTATGCCGTTCTAACTTTTGTTTATAAGTCATTCCTGTATGTGTGACACATAATTTTCCACATTTATTCACTTTGACAAGTTGCCTGAAGTCCGCCCCAATGCATTTTTTAAATTATTGTATTGTTGTATTTGGGATTCTTACAAATAGGCTTATTCTTATAAAAGCTTGGAATTGCTAAAACATATAAAAATAAAAATCAACATTACCCCACCACAACTGTTAACATTTTGATGTGTTTCTTTCTAGTCTTTTTTCTATGCATACTGATAAATGCATTGTTTTATAAGACTGTAGTGCTAATGTAATACCCAGCATTATAACTTGCTTTTTTTCACTTAATATATTATGGGCATTGTTTTATGTGTGTGTGTATATATATGTATTTGTATATAATGTTTATAAAATATATAAATACATGTCTATTAAATATATATTTGATAATCTATATGTTTCTATATCACATAAACCATAGATATCTACCATACTTTTCTTACTCCTCTATTATGGATATTTGTTGTTTTTCATTTGTACCTACTATACATACTGTAGCATCATAAATATTTCAATATTTCCTTAGGATAAAGTGCTAGAAATAGGATTACCAAGACAAAAGATATGAACATTTTTAAATATATATACACATTGCCAAAGCTCTCGCCCAACAAATGTTCATCCTCTCAAACTCTGAGTGTAATGCTGCTTTATATTTGCCAGTTTTATAGATAAAAAAGTCTCCGTGTTCTTTTAATTTACATTTCTTTGATACTCATAAGTTTGAATATTTTTCATATGTTAATTAGCCATTTGTCTTTCCTTTCAGTGCATCTTAAATAAGATTGTATTTACTTACAACTTTGCAAAAACAGTTATTTCACAAATCAAACCAAAACACCTGATTATGCATAGTAAGTATATAAACCAGTCTCCAAAGAGTCCATGCTGGTATCTGTTTTATAAAGGCTCTCCTGCTCATGCAAGTTGAAACGGCTTTTTCATTGTACTTCAGGTCCAAATTATAATTAGGCTCTGTCTTTAGGTAAATCACAATCAAGGGAAAAGGAGTAGAGGGAAGATATGTATATAAACACAAGGGACCAAATTATAGATATACAGAGATAGCTGTACCTCTGCAGATATAGATGTACACAAATTAGTGTATATTGGTCTACAAATAATTCATATATAATTAACCACAGGTGTGGATGATTTTTGATCTGCAAATTTCAATATAATTATATATTTCCATAATCTCTGGTCATGTGCAAACTTGTTTTCAAAATCTATTAAAACCCCAGTTGAGGGGTGCCTGTGTGGCTCAGTCGGACTCTTAGTTTTGGCTCAGGTCATGATCTCTGGGTCATGAGATCAAGCCCTGCATTGGGCCCCACACGCTCAGCGTGGAGTTTGCTTTGAGATTCTTTCTCCCCCTCATCTGGCCCTCCCCGCTCTCTGGAAGAAAGAAAGAAAGATTTTTTTTTTTAATGCAGTTGATATACCCATTTGAAAATTCTACCAGCCACCATTTTATTACAAAAACTACAAGTCAGACCTAAGCTCTGTCTTCCAATGAGCTAAAGACAAGTGCTATGTGGTTAATTGTGAAGAATCATCAATTCGTATTCTCAATAAAGCAACAGGCATTGAATACTGTTTATGGAAACAGAAATGCTAAAGCATTCAGGGAGGTCATTATAGGAAATGAGTCTGATTGCAGGTTTTGAGAAGGTGGGGCGCTCTTCTGAGCAGAGGAGCAAGAAAGGCTTTATGTTCAGAAAGACAGGAGGCAGTGGTTATATGTAAGGGTTCAGGAGACCCACAGGATTCAAATCCCTCTCCACCGTGCTCCCAGCATGTCCTCTGCCGTAAGCTCTTCATGGGCTCACTCCAGGATTTAACAGCACGCACAAAGTCATGTGGTAGGGATTCACAGTTGTACCTCTCATCATTATTACAATAGCAGTGTAAGGATCACCAGGAGGCTGGACAGCGACACTGGTGGGAAACGTGGCAGGGATGGGGTAGAGCAGGTGAATGGCGTTCAGGACCACAGGAGGGCTACTGGGAGCTGCATCCAAGCCTTGAGACCACAAAGTGGTCTTAGAGTGATGCAGGGGGCAGGTAGGTTCCTTCAAGGTTCATGGGGCATGACATGATGAAAACAATCGAGACACTCTCTCTATCACTCTAGTGAAAACAGCATGCCCGGAAGTGTTTTACCACATAATGAAAAATCGCCCGTCACCTTGCAGGGGACTGTGACCTCACAGGAGAAACAGGACCCGAGGGCCCAGCTCCGGGTGGGGAGCCAAACTCAGCCTGGTGCAGCAGACTGCCAAGGAGCCAGGGCCAGTTTGCTAAAATGTGTCTTTTATAGTGACTTAATCAAAATTGAGGTATGCTGCGGAGTAGAGACAGGAAATAGCTGTAGTGGGCCTGAGTGCTTAGACCCAGGCCATTACATTTCTGAATGCAGTGCTATGCTTATCACGAATAATCAGGCATTGCTGTCTTTGTCTGATTGAGGTTCTAGCTTCTCTGATGACACATGTCTTCCTGCTCTACCAGTCACTCTGAGCTTCCCAGGGCATCCCAACATCACCATATTTCAAGACACCCACATCTACTAAATAATGTGCTGAGGGGAATAATTTGAGTTAAAACACCTACAGTTGTAATGCTTTTCAGAAGTCTGTGCCCCTCCCTCCAGGTAAGGAGAGAAACCCTGTTTATAAACACTCCCACCCAAGTCATGAACATGCCCCCCATTTGCCACTTTATGTGAAGGTCTTATACTAATGCAGAGTTAGGGAAAATGTTCTCCCAGCTTTTGTTGGGTTCCTATTTGAAATGATTTTTAATTCCTTTCTTTCCTGGGGTTCCTGGGTGGCACAGTCAGTTAAGCACCCAACCTTGGTTTTCGGCTCAGGTCGTGATCTCAGGGTCGTCAGACTGATCTCCAGGCTCAGCGGGCAGTCTGCTTGTGATCCTCTCTCCTCTGTCTGCCCCTCCCGCTTGTGAGCTCTCTCTCTCTCTCTCTCTCAAAAGAAATAAATAAATCTTTAATTCCTTTCTTTCCTCTTCCAATCTACTCCTTTTTGCCATTGCACATAACTGAATTATGTAAACATTCATGCTAACAGGCCAATTTCTTAACACACTTCTTTTTCTTCCCTCGGTGGAGACCCAGAAAAATTATACCCGATAAGTGAAGATGAAAATTTGACCTAATATTTCAACCACTATTTTAAATGCATCTCTTGATCATTACCAAAATATCTCACTGAAGAATTAACCCAAAGAACATTATCCTTTTTTTTTTCAATTTTAATCCTTTGTTCTTGTACTTTTGTTAACACAGATTAGTATAGTTGCTTCTTAAATAGGAAAGACTCATTACAGGATCAGAGAAGGAACTACGTGTGACCTAGGTATGAACACAAGTTAAGTCTTGGAACCATAGGTACCTGGTCTGTAAGAGGACATCAATAATAGTAATACTTGTTTCTAGTATGAAACATCTAGCATGATTTTGGCAGAACTAATATTATATATATTATCTATTATATACATAACAAGTATTCTGTAACTTTACATGTAATATGTATTATTATATATGTTATACAATGTAACAGAGAAAGAGAAGTTCATTGCCAAACATGCTGTAAGCATACAGTCATTACAGTCATTGTCTCCTCCCTATTTTTTCATCACTGTGACATATTTTTTTGAAATAAGAACATGAGCCTTTTCATCAGAGAGCTTTGGAAATTCATGGTCTCTCTGGGAATCACCACCCCCCTCGGATCCCCACTACAGGAGGCCCTCTGAACCTTAAGAAATACTTTCTGATGATGAGCCAGTATTTGTGATCTCATAACAGTTTTAAATGGACCTGCCTCAGTCACAAAAACAAAGGCTAGAACATGTAAAATAATGGCTGGAGGCCCCAGCAGCCCACCTCTGAATTTCATACAGACCACCCCAATGCACAAATTCTTTCCTGGTTGGAGCCCACTCCCACTTTGTGTGATCTCTGCGCCTCCCTCAGGGATGGGCTCCCAGGGCAGTCAGGATCTGCTTGCTTTCGTGGTCCACTCTAGACCCCCCATTTTAGCTCCACCTCACACTTCTCCCATGTACTGGTTCTAGTATGTCCCCTCTTCTCTCACCCTGCAGCTACAGAGGACACCCCATTTCCCTCCTGTCCGTATTGGGGAGCCAACAGACATTCAGACAGTTTGGGACAGTGTTAGGTGTGGATTGGCCAAATATCACATAAGAATGACATCCACAAAGATCGAATACAAGAGCGTCCTGGATGGTCTAGAACAAGGAAGGTTAGGGTCATCCTCAGAAGGGGGAAAAGGGCAGGGTCAGAGCATGAAAGTGAAGTCACAGCATGGTTAAGTGAAAAGTCAGCACCTAGGACCAAGAGTCTAGACCTGGACAAAACCAGAAAGTGTCTTCAGCCAAAGAGACATACATGCCTTCAGCCAAAGATCCAGACCCAGCCCAGCCCAAAGGTCTACTTTAGCAGAGAACGGGTGATCCCAGTGAGTTCAAGTACATCCGCAGGTGGAAGACAGTCTGAAATGAGATGGCCTGGGACGAGGCAGAGGACGCTCAGCCCTGCAGATGCTGGGGTCAGGACAAGAACCCAGAGGCTGAGGCCCTGCCTGGGTCTCTGTTACTGGGCACAAAGCTGTAATTTGAGGACAAAGAACAGAGTGAACCAGGTCTCCTCAAAGGTTCCTGTAGCAAAGGGACTGATCAGAACTGAACACCAAGAGGCCAAAGCTGCACTTCTGCTTCTCGAGAGTCGGCTGCTCGAACAGGTGCCAGGCCCTGGCTCTGTGCCCTCGTCGGGGCTGACATCCGCAGGTTGCATGGGCTTCACTGACCAGTTCCCTCGGAGGGAGGCCCAGCGTCCGCCCTGTCGGATGAAGCAAGGCTGGAAAGGCTGAGTAAGTTCGGCCCAAAGCCTAGGAGCACCGAGATCTCCCCACAGACCCTGCAACTACCAGAGCAGGCGTCTCTGCCAGAGGCAGACGCTGTGGAAGGCTGCTGGGAAACCAGAGAAAGTTCCCAGGCCAGCGGCTGTCAGGGTGCCAGGCAAGCCTGTCTGTCAGAGCTGCAGGAATTCAGAGGTGGCCAACACTCCAGACTTCCCAGACCTCTCCTGGGGGTCTGGGCCAATCAGAAACACATTAGCAGCCTGGTAAGACCCAGACCATGATCGGCGGGGAAGGGAGAAGTGGGTACTTCCAACCACAGCCAGTCTTGATGGTGGAGGGGACCACAGAATTCACTCGAAGGAACTGTTCTTGTTTCCCTTCCCAGAGCTCTCTACACCAGGTAAGAACGGTGCTAAATCACATGCTTTCAGGTGCCCGTTCCTGGGCAGATCCTAATCTCTGCTAGCCCACTGCCTTCTCTGTGCCCTCCACAGCAGCCAAGGGTACATGAGCTCCCGCTCAGCGCTGCTTTCTTAGTTGGCTCTTACCCTTACCTCCTCTTGACTCCATGACCAATCGCAGCTAGATTTTTCACCTAGATGAATGGCCGCTATTTGTCCCATTACCTCCATCTCTCAGGCTTCGACTATAACAAACTTGCATCCAGCCTCTTAACTAAAGTTAAATTTAACTTGTGTCTCCGCTCTTAAGGTTTTGACAAGTTGGCTGCTCTTGCTTGAACTTCTATCTCTGCAAATACAAGGTCTATTGGAAATCTGGACTTATCACTTTTTCCCCCTGGGCAATCAACTGTACAATCACAAGGAATGCTGGCTACTGCCATTACTGTAACTCTGGGGACCAGACACCATATAACTCTGCTGAATTAAAAAAAAAAAAAAAAAAAGGGCAGAAGAAAAAGACTCGTAAGTTAAGTAGCTGCCGGGATTTCAGGTATAGCCTTCAGGAGCCCAGTCCTGCTGAGCCACTGACATCGAAAACACTTGGGTCTTAAAAGAGACATAAAGACTATTAGCATTATCAGCAAAAGCACTTGGGCCAACTCTATATTTGTATTCCTCAACCCAAATTCCTTTGAAAACGAAAGTAAAAAATAAAGCAATACTCCTCATCATTTCCTCCAAACCTTGCAGTCTGTGTTAAAGAAAATCTGCTGACTCTGCTGACCTTCACAAGGGTGCCGTGGGGGTGAGGAGAGGGGGGTGCTTGCATCTGGGGCGGCTAGGGGTCCTAATAGCCGAGCTTGGCCTGCACTTTCGATGTTTTCTTTCAAACTTGCCTTTTTGCTGCTGCAGCTGGGCTCGTCAGCTTTCAGTACTAATGGGTTGTGATGGGGTGTCAGGGGAAGTCAACAATCAATGCTCGGGAAAAAAACGGTGGAGGTACAGGGGCCCATCACCGCTGACATGGCCAGGAGACGAAGTACAATGGCCTTCTTTTACAGAGAAAGAGACGACGCATTCTGCGCTTGTTTTGCTTTTAAGATTAGTATGGATTTTTATCCTTTGATGACTGGCCGGTCTGCTCGTTCCCACTTTAAACTTGCCTATCAAAAACGTATATTCTGGTTTTTAAATAACCACTTTATGATACAGTTAAAATTATAATTCACACTGTGGGTCACAGTTATTTCTTGCAGGAAGATAGGGAGATGTCTGCAGAAACAGAGGCAACGAAGACATGGTGGGAAAGGACTGCGGCCCCCTCGCGAAGCAGGCCGCTGTCAGGAGAAGCTCATTCTGGCCCCAGGGTTGGGGGACATGAGAATGCCATTCCAGGAACATCAGCGTGAGGATGCTAATGCAAAAACATCAGCACCTGATAGCAGTTTGCATCCAGGGCGAGGAAGCTCCCTGGAAAGGTTTTCTACTCATAATCCAGGTGAACCCGATCATGACACCTGCATCGGAACACAGGAATAGGATATGCGACATGGGTCGTCCTGCTCAAGTCACAGAGCCCACCGGCCGTGAGGGAGGTGACTTAATCAACAAGCAATTGCAGCATCACCCATGAGAGCAAAGAGTTTGCTAAATGATTGTTCACTGGACCTATTTTCAGGAATCATATTTACACCATGACCCCAAAGGAGCCATCAAGGAGAAATATTCTGAGAAATTTTGTGCGATTCAGAGTCAAATTCAGAGTCACCTCCTGGTGTATTCACCTTGTAAACCCAGTTCCACATGACTCAGGTTTTCTTTGTAAAAAGTCCATCTGTATTCACCTTTCTTTGTAAAATTGAAAAATTTAGTTACAAGGAAAAATACGGACAGAAGGAATCTGACGTGGTCGTGAGATGAAAAGAAGCCTTGCTAATCCCACATCCCTACCTGAGCCACTCTTCCTTCCCTGCGCCGTACTTCACAATCCTACTTGGCCCGATTAGTACTTTCATCGGCAGCCTTTCTGTATTATCAGGATGTTAATAAACATACAGCATTTTAATAATCGGAGGAAAACAACATAAGATTAATCTTTTAAAAAACCACCATCCACCAGGAAGATGGAATAGACAGTTTTCCTAATCCTCCTGCTAATTACAACTAAAAATCCTGGATGGTACAAGTACTTCTATTTCTACTTATGTATTTATAAATTAATAAACATATATTATTAATATATGATTTGTATTCTTTTTACATATAATTTATGTATAAATATATAATTTGGGGTTTTTTTTCTTTAGAGAAAGCACATGTGTGGTATGGGGAGGGGAAGAGGGAGAGAGAGAATCTTTTTTTTCTAAGGTTTTATTTATTTATTTATTCGAGAGAGAAGAGAGCTGGGGGAGGAGCGGAGGGGTTAAGGGACAAGCAGATTCCGCAGTCAGCACAGAGCCTGAGGCAGGGCTCAATCCCACAACCCTGAAATCAGGACCTGAACCAAAATCAAGAGTCACATGTTTAACTGACTGAGCCACCCAGGCACCCTTACAATTTTGTTTTTATATGTAAATATATGTAATTTATTTATGTACGTATAAATCAAACATTAGAAGTTCCCTGAAAAGTGGAGAGGAAAAGGCAGACCAACTACAACCTTGGGTCTTGAGGGCCACACAGTAGTGAGTTCCTTGGATTTTCTTTTTGTCTCCTATATCCCAGGCTCGGAATTGGAGAAGGTGGCAACCCTTAAATCCAACTGACACAGATAAAAACAGTCCCAACAAAAACCTGTACTCTCCAACCAAAAGACCAGGAAAGGGACAGCTCCACAAGACAGAAAGCATTTGAATAATGGCTACTCTACTCCCCCACCAAACACCACAGGAAACACCCTGTGGAAAGGCAGAGTGGGAGCCTACAGTTCTACCCTCTTGAGCCTGTGAAAAGGCACTGCAACACTTGCATCCGGGTCCCATTAGAGAAGACCAAATAAGGAGCCAAGACATTCATCCTCACCAACTGATAGTCAAATCCCCCACCCATGCCCCATCCAGTGGTACCGTGGAGTCTGCGAGGGGAGCCAGAACTCCACCCCAGCACCTCCTGTGCAGTGTCAGAGAAAACTGGCAAAAATAAGAGGTTTAAATAAGTCCCAAGGTCTCCTAGCATGATACAAATATGTCCTGGTGTCAACTGAAAATAATTCATCATCGTTAAAACCAGGGTAACCTTAAATTGAATGAAAAAAGACAATTAATAGATACCAACATCGAGATGACAGAGATGTTCAAATTATCTGACAACAATTTTAAAGCAGCCATGTTAAAAATGTTTCAACAAACAATTATCATCATGCCTGAAACAAATGAGAAAATGGAAAGTCTCAATACAGATAAGATGGAAATACTCAATACAGATAAGAAAGGAACACAACTCCACACACACAAATTTGACACCTTAGAGGACACGGACCACTTCCTCAAAAAAAAAAGAAGAAGAAGAAAACATACCACAACTCACCCAACATTAAGTGATGATTTTAAGAGCCCTCTAACTATTCAGGAAATTGAATTCATAATTTTTAAATTCCCAAAAAGAAATGTCAAGACCCAGATGGTTTCACTGGATAATTGTACTAAATATTAAGTAAGAGTTAACACCAACATCACACCATCTCTTTCAGAAAACAAAAGAGAAGGAAACACTCCCAACTGAATTTATAATACCAGCCTTACCCAAATACTAAAGCAAAAAGAAGACAGTACAAAAAAAGCAAACCACAAACGGGTAATCCCTCATGAATATAGATGCGAAAGTCCTTAAAAAAAAATACTAGCAAATAGAATTGAGCAATATATAAAAGAATGTATAATCATGATCAAGTGGGGCTGGTTCAATGTTTAAAAATCAATCAGTGTAATCCCCCATATTAACAGACTAAAGAAGAAAAATCACATAATCATATCATTTGATACAGAAAAAAAAAGCATTTGGAAATACTCTACATCCATTCATAAACTTTTAGGAAAAAAGCATTCTACCATGCTTCTATGAACAATTCTCTTCCTCCTCTTACGGGTATGATCTTGGGCAAATTGCTTAATCTGTCTGAGCTTTAATTTCCCCATCTGAAAAAAAGGGGGGGATGATGTTATCTACCTCACTGAGCTGCTGGGTGAATTATTATTTTATATACTAATTATTAGTATTTGAAAACACACTTGTTGAACAATGTTTTATGGAATGGCTTTTTCCTGGTTTTGTGCACTCTGAGCATTAGAACATGGCCTGCAAAGTTGGATACGACCCTCTTAGTTCAAGTATCTACCTACGATAATATCTAAAAGTGCCCTTTAACTTAGAACATTATAGATGACCCACAAACTTATGTTGTGCCTGAAGAAAGTGAAAACGAGTATCTTGTCTACTTCACTGCTCTGTTAATTTAGGCAACATTCTATATAACGAACTAGAATTGTTTTATAAGGATGGTCTGATACAACTTCTAATCACTCCTCGATAAGGGATCAGTGAAAATCTTTAAGCAACATAGGTAAAATGAACAATAACAACAGCACTGATAAAAGGAACTCTTTTGGTGTGGTCCACAATTCCCTCTTCCCTGCATTTTCCAAATTCTGCTAATCCTCTGCTGTAGGTTGAATGCAGTTCCTTTCCCATGGCAAGTTGGTCAGGGGTAGACTCCTCCTTGTCTCATTGCCCTAAATACTATTTGCAGGAAAGTGTTGGTCTTTGCAAATGTGCTTGCTACATGCATACTTAAATACTGATTAATGTCACTTCTACAAAGCCTGGGTTATCCTCCAACATACATCACAAAAACCTTACTGATGCAGGACAGCCCCCCTTCTGTCTGGCTTAGGGTGTTCCAGGCCTGCTCTGGAACCCCAGTGTTCTGGGGGTTCTGGTTTTACCATCTCTGGGGTCCACCCCTGGCTTCTCCACAGCAGGGCAGCCAGAGGAGGGGCCAATTCTGCAGTGTTGAGAGGAAGAAACTCTGTTTGGGGTCCGAGCTAAAAATGGATCCCACCACCCCTCTTAAACCACAACATCTATATCTTGACATTTTGTGTATTATGATTAAATGTCTTCCCAAGTTGCCTGAGTTCAGAAGATTTACTATG
Organism: Enhydra lutris kenyoni; assembly: GCF_002288905.1. Lineage (NCBI taxonomy): Eukaryota > Metazoa > Chordata > Mammalia > Carnivora > Mustelidae > Enhydra > Enhydra lutris. The sequence continues at coordinate 11,086,027 of NW_019154146.1, read as the reverse complement.
TAGTCATTTTAGGCTTATCATTGCACAGGCCATAAATGCTCAACAAATACTGAATGACTAAATAAATATCTTTTGGCATTGCAGGCCAGGCTGACCTGAGAGGACACATGTACACACACACACACACACACACACACGCACGCACGCACGCACTCACTCCAAACACATGAAAATGCTAGATAAACTTTTTTCTTTTTAACACAAAGTCAAAAGCAAGGGAAGGAAATCCCCAGATGTCAGAAATGAGGAACAACTCAAAGAAAACAGAGTGCAAGCTGAAGCCAAACATATGACCATGATGTTATATACAGACATAGTCCCAGTAGTTTAGGGACTAAGCTTCTTTTTTCTCACTTATTTTTGAATTTTCAGGTTTCTAGTTAAATTCTGGTTAGTTAGCATACAGTATAATATCAGTTTCAGGAGTAGAATTCCATACAACACGCAGTGCTCATCACAAGTGCTCTCCTTAGTACCCATCCCCCATCTAGCCCATCTCCCCACCACCCCCCTTCCAGCAACCCTCAGTTTGTTCTCTATAGTCAAGAGTCTCTCTTATGGTCTTGCCTCCCTCTCTTTTTCTTTCCCACATGTTCATCTGTTTGTTTCTTAAATCCCACATATGAATGAGACCATATGGTATTTGTCTTTCACTGAGTGACTTATTTGGCTTAGCATAACACACTCTAGCTCTATCCACACCATTGCAAGTGATTAGACTACATTCTTTTTGATGGCTGAGTAATATTCCGTTGTACACATACACCACAGCTTCTTTATTCATTCATCAGTTGATGGAAATGTATGAGTCCACTGATATATGATATCTAGAGTAGTCAAATACATAAAAACAGAAAGTAGAATGGTAGTTGTCAGGAGCTACAGGGAGGGGGAAATGGGGGGGTCATTCTTTAATTGGCATAGAGTTTTAGTTTTGCAGTATGAGAAAGGTTCTGGAGATCGGTTGCACAACATTGTGAATATACCTAACACTACTAAACTGTATGCTTAAATGGTTATATTGGTAAATGTTTTTTGTATCTTTCCATAATTAAAAATCAGAGGGGGAAGAAAAGCATATATCCCTCTCAAAAAGATAGAAGATTATCAAGAAGCCATAAAGAAAGAATAGAAAAGTAAGGGAGTTATGGCGGGGGGGGAGGTATGATATTTAAAAAAATAAAAAGGAATTCTAAAAATAAACAAATATGCTGTCATTATAATTTTCTAAAAGTAATCATTGGATGGTTAAACACGGGTCTGATTGGTACTGCTCTTGAACCCAGAGCAAGGAAAAAAGCAACATGTTTTATTCAGACCTACACTTTTAACCTGCTAATTACATGACTTATGAGCCATGATGCAATCCCCATTCTACGGCCAGAAACAAAATAACAGCAGGCATCCCTCCTGTTCATCTTCAAATGGTCAAACTTTGAGTCAGGCACTGTTCTAAGCCCTGAAGGTGCAGTTAGGAGCAAAACAGACAAGTTCCTTCGCCTCCTGGTTCTTGTAATCTCATACTTTGTTGTCTGCAAAACATCAAGTAGGCGTAAATATACTAATTTCAGATATTTTGGTACGTATGATGAAAAAATGAGTATAGAACAATAACAGAGAGTAAGAGGACCTGGGTTGTGGGGGAGGCTACCTTAGATTGGGTGTTCAGAAAAGGCCTCTCTACAGAGGTGGCATTTACGCAGAGTCTGAACAAGAAGGTACCAACCAGGCCAAGATCAGAGAGAAAGGCAATGTAAGGACAAGGCTCTGAGACAGGAAAGAAGCAAAAGCCTTTGGATTACCACTTAAAAACAGACCCAGGTAGAAAGAAAGGATAATGATGTTTCCCATCAAACACAGCAACTGAAATGCCATGGTCCCGACCCACCCAGCAACTCGTGTTGCCAGATCGCGGTTGGTTCCCGTAAAGTTCAAGTTGTAACTGAGTTCTAGGATGTGGTCTGTGTGGGAGAACCAGAGCCAGGCCCTGTGCCTCAGCCAGAGGGAACACGGCCTACAAACGGCCCTACAAACACATTCTCTCCCAAGCCCACGGGTGACTTGGACACTACACACTGCCCCTGTCTGAGCCAGAGAATGAATGAATTGAGCTGCCTGCTAGACATCCAGGACACCTAAAGCTTCGTCCATGTCCTACAGCAAAGGTAACAACCTTTCTCTGCAAAGAATCAGATAGTAAACAGCTTGGGTTTTGAAAATCGTACCATCTCTGCTGCAACTGCTCAACCCTGTCATTGTGGTGCAGAAGTGGCCTCAGATAACACAGGAGCGAATGTGTGTGGCTTGTTCTAACAACACTGCATTTGGACAAAACAGGCAGCAGTGTGCCAACCCTTCTTCTAAAACAATGATCTCCAAAGGTCTCAAATCCAAAATGAAACATAGGGCATGGAAAAAAGTATCGGGACTTTCGTTTATGTTTTTTAGCACCAAAAAGAGAGAGAAAGAGAGAGAGGGAGAGAGGGAGACAGAGGGAGGGAGGGGAAGGAAGGAAGGGAAAGAAATTAACCTGTTAGCGTTTAGTATACAGGATGACATGGTGCCTTCATCCAGTCATGTTCATAGATGCTCAAACGCAGAGGGCAAGGAACTGGGGGGAACAAGGGGTGTCCCTGTGCAGCAGTGTGGGCAGTGGGTCCTCACTCTTCCAGTGTTTTGTAATAAATACATTACAGTTTGTCACACTCACAAAACGGGCAAGCGGCTTGAAGGGTTTCAACCAAAAAACCCTCAGATGATACCAGTAACCCATGCACAAAGGAGCAACTCGAAAATGGCAAAACCAGCACTGCTCCACTTCCTAGTACAAACATGCTGGTCACACAGAAGACACCAAGGATCCCAGTTCCCATCTGCAAAGCAACCCAGAAAGACAGTGCAGTCTGTATTAGTTATCATTGTTGTGTAACAAATCGCCCCAAAATACAGGGGCAGAAAACAACAATAAACAGCATCTCACACGAGTTCTGTGGAAATTCAGGTGCCACTTAGCCAAGTGATTCTGGCTTTGGGTCACCCCTAAGATTGTAGTCAGGATGCCGGCCAGAATGCCATCATCTGAAGGCTCCATTCCGGCTGGAAGATTCGCTTCCTAGATGGCTCGCTCACATGGCCAGAAAGGTGGTGCTGGCTGAGGGGAAGGGTCTCCTCCTCACCCTGTGCACCTCTCTACGAGGCTGCTTGAGTGTCCCCAAAACCCAGCAGCTGGCTGCCCCAGATGGAGGGAATTCAAGATAACAAGGCAAAAATGGCAAAATCACTTATGGTCCTGCCTCAGAAGTCTTACACCATCACCTTCACCACAGCTGAGGGGTCACATGATCCAGGCCTGAGGCAGGTCTGAATACCAGTCGGCCAGGATCACAGGGTTGGGGGGCCACCTTGGAGGCCAGCCACCACAGTCCGCCCTCTGACCCCCAGTGACTGATGTCCCCCCTGCCCCGGGACGTAATCAATCCCTCCGGTGGAAAGAGTGACTTCCCTCACACCTCCCCTTTTGCTCTACTCAGGTTGCCCACAACTCTGAGGAGACTCTCCCCACAGTGGCAAGGTTGATCTGCTCTACTCAAGTCTACCAATTCAAGATCTTTCATTTTTTGTTTTTTTCAGCATTATTGAAGGATCATTGACAAAGCTGTACAATATTTAAAGCGCACAACACGATGATTTGATAAACCTGGTTCTAGGGAGTTTGGCTGTGTACATCTTGGCTGCGGGCATCTTGCCCACAGCATGTTCACGGCAAAACTAATTGGCCATAACACAAGTTCGCCATAAAAGATAAAAAAAACTAGTCACCATAAAAGATTAAAAAAAAAAACTAGTCGACAAACCAAACTAGTTTGGTTTCATTTCTCCACTAACAAATCAACTGCCTTCAGCAGAGTTAATGTATTGGAGCTAAGCTATCAGTTTGGTTTCATTTCTCCACTGATGAAGTTCCCATTTTTATATTCCATAAATCTTAGCCATCCCTCATAATGGTCTACACGGCAACAAGTAGACACGGTGGTCTCGAACAGTGGATGATAACGCCTACGTATATTGACTCGATAGAAAATACAGTGATAAAACACACTAGAAGTGTGAAGTAAGAGCGTGTGAAGCCAGATTGCCTGCTACGCTCTCCCAGAAAATGATAGCATATCAGTGACAATGATAAGAAAGCTCAGTTACAAATGCATTATGGCATTAGCATTTCTCCAACATTTTCCACAGAACTTTGGAACCATCTATCAATGGACATATGACAATATGCCAAGAATGAACAGCATAGAAGCCCTTCACAATGTAACACAGAGATGGGTTATAAATATGTATCCTGGTATTTGGAAAACCGATACCTCTCTTAATGAAAGAAGAAATTAATAATTCATTTTATTCATGTTTCCTGTTTCATTATGGCCTTTTTAATATCCCTCTTTTATTTTGCATTGTGTAATTTTTAAAGCAAAATTGCCTTATGGCCAATTAATTACACAAAGAGGTCTATGGTGGGGATGTCTACTGGACATGAGTAGAGTATGTATCAGGAAAGGACTCCTCATGTCAAGTGAATCAACACATGTAACACCTCACATATTTACCTTTTTTTTTTCCTTAGGGAGAACCTTTAAGCTCTGTTCTCTTAGCAAATTTCAATTGTACAATACAATGTTATCGGCTATCGTCACCATGTTACACATTAGATTTTCAGACCATATTCATTTTATAACTGAAGGTTTTATACTCTTGTAGCAAGATCTCCCTGTTTCTGCCCCCAAATCACATGTTAATCTCATCTAGAAACACCCTCACAGACCCAACTGAAATAACATATAACCAGATAGCTGGACATTCTATGTCACCATCAAGTTGTCACCTAAAAGTTTCCATCACAATCATTAAAATGAGGTCAAATAAATTTACATTTCAAATATTTGTTGTTTCACATTTCCCATCCTCGTCCTATTCAGTTTGTAGTCTTGCCAATGCTTCACGATGCACGCACGATATAATTATGTGTAAGTGTGCGTGTGGGTGTGTATATCTCACATTCATGGGCGCTGTGTGCGCACAGCATTCTTTTCAAGAGGCAGAGGCATGAACTCAAAAGTTGGGAGACAACTGGTTTGGAGAGCCTGAAAGTGAAAAGAAGTGCTCACCCATTCTGAGCTTCTATTTTCAGTAATCATTTGGGGGGGCATCTATCTGGTGGCTGGTAAGTCGTATCAAAATGCCGTCACCAGCTTGACCGCCTTATGAGTGGCATAAAACGATGTGGTTTGGAGGGGAAGTAAATGTAAAAGTCACACCGAGCACAAAGAGGGGGTAGCTGTAGCAAGCATTTAGCCTGTTCTTGAAGAGGAACAGATTATTTAGAATCAAGGACAAATTTCCCTTTTAAAAAAGCCAGGAAATACATGATCCATGTACAGATTAAAGCAATGAATACCTAAGACAAGTACCTAGGGAAGATTTTAAGGGGAAAAGAAAAAAGCTTTTCCATTTTGGTAAAAATTGTGTCTTATATTTAAAAAGGAGGGGGGAGTATAGAGATTTGATAAGAAGGGAAGGAGGGAGGGAGGTAGAGACATGAATATCTACCACCATTAGCTGCCAGCTACTTACTCAAAATATTCTACTCCCTTCTCCTTTTCTGCTCCCTCCCATTGAAACTTTCTTTTAACAGAATCAAAAATCGCAAGAATAAGCACGCTGCAATCATTTGCCAGCAGAGCCCTCCACGGCAGAGCTCAAGCCAACACTTACATCCAGTCGCCATAGACACATCAAGAGCCCTAGTCTCATGATTCAGACTGAATTAGCCATAGTGGACCAATGTAGAATGTCCCAATTGAATTGTTCCTCCATGGGCCATCTTCCCTCACCCTGGACCCCAATGCCCACAGCTAATCATAGATGTACTTACACGCACATTGTGCAATAAGTTGTGTAAGACATAGGTTAGCCCCAAACTGTCTGCACAATTTCTTAATTATGTTGTTATTATTAAGAATTATAGTCTTGGAGTAACTGCGTGGCTCAATCAGTTAAGCATCTGACTCGATTTCAGCTCAAGTTGTGATCTCAGGGTGGTGGGATCAATCCTCTGAGGGCTCCATGCTCAGCAGAGTCTGCTTCAGATTCTCTCCCTCTCCCTCTCCACCCCCTCCACCCTCTCTCACAAATAAAAAAATAAATCTTTAAAAAAAAAAAAAAAAAGGAAGGAAGGAAGAAAGAAAGAAAGAAATTAATTATAGTCTTGGCCATGAGTAGCATCTACCATTGATTAAGCCCCTTTTTTGAGCCAGATGCTGTGTGTGCCTGATTTTCACACACTGTGTCATTTCATCCTTCCAGCAACCCTAGGTGGGAGATGCACCTACTCTTCAGCACTTTCTAGAAGAAGAAACCAAGGCTTAAGTAATGTACCACAGGCCAAATCCGTGGCAGAGGCAGATGGTGACTTCAGAGACTACCCCTTCCACTACTACACCAACAGTTCTCAAACTTTGGTGTGTGTAAATCCAGAGGGCTAGACCCTGTTGCAGAGATTCTGACTCAGAAGGCCTGAGGAATGCCCTAGGAAGTTGCTTTTTTCCTAAAACACCCCAAATAACGCTAATTTACAATGTTAGTAGCTTTCTGGGACACACATTATACTGTATTATGGATCTCTTAAACTGGCATTTCGCTCTAACCAAACAAACTGAACGACATCTCAGATGTTAAAGGTTACTGTCTAAGTAACTCTCCTCTCTGATGTTATGAATTAAGGGAGACAAACACAAACACACACACGTTCAGACTTCCCAGACTAAAACACCAGAGGCTGTGATTTGCATTACAAAATTATTCTTCAGCTTACAAAAAGGTTCTTTGCTGTGAGAAATTTCCAAAACAAGATGCTATACCACACTGCCCATAAACTGAACAAAATTGGTCACTAAAACTGAAAAAAAAAAAAATTAAGAGAATTCCCAATGCATAGAAAACCACAGACCAGTGAATATCTTTTTATTTTTATTATTTTTATATTTATTTTATAAATATATTTCTATATTTTACATTATTTAAATATAAATATAAATTAAATATATTTTTATATTTATTTTTTATATTTATTTTATATTTCAATTTTGTCTCCCATATATTTTTCTTCAACATCTACTGCTTGTGCCACAAATCTGGTCCTGACAGGAAGTTTACAAAAAAGCAAGTGAACTGTAACCAAGCAATTATTTTTTAAAGCACTCAAAAAGAACCAATCTGGGGGCAACTGGGTGGCTCAGTCAGTTAAGTGTCTGGCTCTTGATTTCTGCTTGGGTCATGGTCTCAGGGTCATGGGGTCAAGAGCATCCCCCCACCCCGATCAGGCTTTGTGCTGGGCCTGGAGCCCACTTGAGACTCTCTCTCTCTCTGCCCCTCCCTGCCCCCCCCCTGCACACACTCACTCCCTCTCTCACTTTCAAATAAATAAATAAATAAATAAATAAATAAATAAATAAAACCAATCATGTCACATTTGACAACCTGATCTTTTTTTTTTTTTTAAAGATTTTATCCATTTATTTGACAGACAGAGATCACAAGTAGACAGAGAGGCAGACAGAGAGAGAGAGAGGAGGAAGCAGGCTCCCTGCAGAGCAGAGAGCCCGATGCGGGGCTCGATCCCAGGACCCTGGGATCATGACCTGAGCCGAAGGCAGATGCTTTAACCCACTGAGCCACCCAGGCGCCCCAGACAACCTGATCTTTTTGAGGACTTTTTTGCTTGTGATTTTATATTATACTTATAAGGCCTATTCATACCTTCTGTCATACCTTCTGCTTGTGATTTTATATTATACTTATAAGGCCTAGTCATACCTTCTGCCTTGTCCCTGGCTCATAGGATATTACTGGCCCTGTCTCCTTATCATGGGTCTGTTTTGGACACAGCATCAGGACTTCCAGGTAAACCACCTTTTGAATAAGTTTGTGAATAACTAGCCTAGCTCTCCCTTCTTTTTTTCTTTTAAGATTTATTTATTTATTTGAGAAATAGAGCACAAGAAGAGGGAGGAGCAGAGAGAAAATCCTCTAGCGGACTCCCCACTGAGCATGGCACCCCAAAGGGGGCTCGATCCCAGGACCCGGAGATCATGACCCGCACTGAAATCAAGAGTCAGTTGCCCAATCGATGGAGCCATCTGGCTGCCCCTAGCCTAGCTCCCTTTACATATGATTCTATTTGCACCGTTTCAATTATATACTTCCCAGAAACACATTTATTATGTAATACAGTACGTGAAAGAAAGAACTTTTCAACTGTTGATTAAAATTGTTATTCTCATAGTGATTTTCCTGTTGCAAAGCGGTAGTGCCTCAAGCCAGGAAGTCCACGTACACCCCTGAGAGACGTGGAGAGGAATTATGCACACGAACTCGTGCCATGGCCTGCTGTACATCATCATCTCTGCCCTGCAGAACAGGGACCTCTCTCAGAAAAAGAGGGCAGTCGTGGGAGAAGCCCAGGGGGGCATGGCGGAAACAAAGCCCAACCTCAGTTCCCAGCTGTTGACAGAGAGAATGGTGTGTCAAGGGCCTCCTGGGATGACTAAATGCAGATTCTACTTGAAAGTTAAGAAACAGAGCTCCAACTCTGGGTAGAGCCAGCTTTAACCACCAACGGTGCTTTGGACTAACGAGCTGTTCAAAGAAATGGCCGAGGAGTCAACCTTGAATGATGGGAGGCAGACCCCCCCATGAGCAAAGGAGGTGCCTGATGGGTGAGTACAGGGCTGAATAAAGCCCAAGATGATCTCTAGGAGCCCGAGATGGGTGGTGCCTGACAATGGCCCCACGCTACCCACCTAGGGGTGGTACAGTCCTCCAAGGCCTTCTCCAGCAACTCACCCTCACTACCACCAAATACCTCTTCCTGGGAACAGTGTGCACACATGGATGGACACGGCTCATCCTTTGAAGCCATACCATCCATTCACTTCCACTCCCTCTGGGTCCTCTGTGCATGCTAGACTCTGCCGTCTTCCCATGTGGGCTGATTACAAATGTGTCCTCATCTCTCATGCTGCACATCCCAGACCGACAAGTCCAGAAAGCTCCTGGGCGGTTTGGATGGGTCTTTACATGCCTTGACTTAATTTAGCCCATAGTCTAAGCCCACATCCACCTTTAAGAACACCTGACCAGCAACCTACCTACAAATGAAAATAGCCACAAAACAGTCTGAGTGCACAGGACTGAGGGTGTACAGGTGATATCTAATCCAAGTCCAGTGTAAAAGAGGGAGGAACCTTTCCTGAAGAGCATCAGCTTGAACTGTCCAGACGACAGACAGGTGTTTGGGTCCAGGCTCCGAAAGGAGAAGGGAGCTGAACGCAGCGGGCCCCTCCCATCGTCTGTGCATTTCTACCCTCCCCTGGTCAGCCAGGATGGCACAACCAGGTAATGAGTAAACTATATTAAACTGTGTCGGACAAAATCTCTGTGTACCAATGTCATCTTTATGGTACTACTGTTGTTGTGATGGTTATGACTCAAATTCCTTATTTATAGTAAGAATGGCTGGGGGGTGCCTGGGTGGCTCAGTCGGTTAAGCATCTGACTGGCGATTTCTGCTTGGATCATGATCTCATGGGTCTCCACATCAGGCTCTGCACTCAGCATGGCGTCTGCTTGAGGATTCTCTCTTTCCCTCTTCCTCCGCCTCTCCCTTCTCTCTCCTCTCTCTCTCAAATCGATCAATCAACCTTTAAAAAAAAAAAAAAGAAAAGAATGGCTGACATCAATTGAACACTTTCCATGTGCCATGCAGCGTGCTAGGACTTACATACATCATTTCACTTAATTCTCGCATCAGGCCAACAAGGTAGGCCCTGCTATCTCTCTTCTCTAGAAAAGGAAGTTGAGGCTGAGAAGAGAAAAGTGATTTGCACTAACTCAAAACAAGCACCAGTGTGGAGCCGTCCAGGATAGCCAAGCAGACCTAGGGACATAGTGACCTGTAAGGGCCTTAAGGGGGAGCCCTGTTTCACAGCTATACACACACACACACACACACACAACACATACACATACGTGTTATATATCTGTGTGTTACATATATGTACACACATATATATGTACACACATATATGTATATACATATAATATATGCACATATATTATATATATATATTTATATATAATGTCCCCCAAATCACTGAGATAAGCTTCCATCATGTTTGTGGAAGCGAGGCAAGAAAACAGGTGTTTAAAACATTTTAGAGGGGCGCCTGGGTGGCTCAGTGGTTAAGGCCTCTGCCTTCGGCTCAGGTCATGATCCCAGTGTCCTGGGATCCTCACATCGGGCTCTCTGCTCAGCAGGGAGCCTTCGTCCTCCTCCTCCTCCTCCTCCTCCTCCTCCTCTCTCTCTGCCTGCCTCTCTGCCTACTTGTGATCTGTCTGTCAAATAAATAAAAATCTTAAAAAAAAATTTTTTTAGAAAGATGGCTATTCCAAATGATGAAAACAAACGAAATTTGGGTGCTCAAAGAAGTAGAGTTCAGTCAGCTGGAAAATGTAGTTCTGTGGAACAGCTCATTGCTGACAACGCCGGATACATGAAGTGTTGCCATATTAGCAATAGTAGCCGTCAGAGCAGCTCAATTAATAATATTAGGCAAGCTGCAGCGGTTGGACAGATGGGTGGAGGCGACAAAGGGGAATTCAGGGAACGTCTGGGAAGTCATCTATCTCTGACATAGCTTCAGAGAGACCAGGGCCACACAGGCTCACCTGCCCCTTCCCACCAGCCTCGCTCATTGCTCAAAGTGTAATGATGTTTCCAGGTAACATATTTCTGTCTCGCAACCAGCGCTCAGCTGTCCCCGCTCCTCCGCTCGCTGTGAAGCCCCTCACCCCCATGCCTCTGTACTTGGGCGCCGGCAGCATCTGGGAATATATATGTGCTTTGGACCTGCGCGCGGCACCAGGCTCTGGTGTAAACGGATTCTCCTTGTCTGGTATATTGATGCCATGCAGCAGAAAGCCAATAAGTGCACGACCTTGTTCCACACACAAATCCGTTCTTTTAACAGGCTTTTCCTCCAAGGCAGCAAGTCTGCACGGGCAGGGAGACCAGAGTGAATTTTCCTTTTAAGAAATGTAGAAGACAGTACTCATTTTTTTCCAGCCTTTTTTTTCTTTGTCTTTTATTTTCCCAGTTTTCTTCAAATATACTTATCAAAGCACTCCCCTCTTACACATAATGATATTAGCCAAGCCATCTTGCTGAAAGGTCTTCCTTCGTCTAGTGGTTGCTGGAAATGGACCCTAGTCATCTAGACTCACGCCAGATTCTTATCGGTTACAATAGAGACGCCATATTTCTGCCTGTATTCCTGACCTCTTGATTACATTGGACACATGGATATATGGATGGACAAAAAGACAAATAATGAGATGCTACAGGTCAATAATTGCTTTCAAACCAATACTATAATTAAGAAAGCCCAGCTTTGATTTTCCTGCTGCTGCATAACTCTTGTTTCAGGGTGTGGAAAGTTGAGATTGATTTATCCCATAGCACACCACGAATAAAGCTTTTGAAGTAGAGAAATGTGTCCACAAATGTTTGTTTAACTCACAAGTATATTCATAGGTACTCAGCCTACATGGGATTGTGCCTGTTTATTCAATAGGGACCAGTAAATGTCACAGCACTGTATGTTACCAGACATCGACTATGTGCCAGGCACTGTGCTGGTGACGGCCATTCAAAGACGGATAAAAAAAAAAGAAAAAGGAAAAAGACAAAACAGAACCTGCAGCTAAAGGGCAGTGCCAAGCAATGAGGATTAATGAACACCATTTTTTTAAAACTGTTTGAACACCATTCTATGTTTCAAACTGAAAACCACCCTTTTCTCCCTCTACCCATGAATCAGTCAAGAACAAAAGGAAATGATTCTGAATTTTTTGCTTTCTTTCCAAGCACCTTGGGAAGAGCCAGGCATAGAGCCAAAAAGGAGGGGGATTTTGCTAAGGAAAAATACCACCCTGTTTGGCTTTGATGGGGAAAAAAGAAAGAAAGAAGCAACCGCATCATGTATCCAGGCTCGAAAGATGTGTATAGGAGAAGAGTGTTTTTATGGATAACTGCCATGGGCAAAACAGCAGATCTAATCAGAAGCACTACACACGTGGATGTTCCCAGCCTCTGGGAGAAGGGAACTCTTACAACGGCTGGGTTTCTAAGTTTTTCTTCTTCAATTCAGCAGAGGGTAGACAGCCTTACAATACATAAAATATTCCTCACAGCCTCCCTGTCCTCCCAGCAGGGGAAAAAAGAAAAAAAAAGGCAAGAAAGAAGAAGACTCATCACTAAGACAAACCATTAATTCCAAATTAATTCCAAACTAATAAAATTCTCTTATCTCCATCACACAGGTGAGTTGTGGTGCGAACATCCGTGAGGTTCCATACATATGAGCCGCCGGAATTGTCACTGCCGCCCGCTCTCCTTTCCGGGGAGCACGGGAGCGGAGTCTTGGCTTCGGGAAACAAGAACGCTCAGATTAATCATTCCCTCATCCTCCCTCTGCCCACCTCTGCCATGTCCCCTTTTGTCTCTGAGGGAGCCTGGATGCCGCGACGGCCGCCGGGGGACTGGCAAGAACTGGGCGTGGGGCGAGGGCCGCCGCCGCTCTCGTCCTCTAGAGGGCGCTGTACACTCCGGGCTCCGAAGGCTTCCCCAAGGTCACCTGCGCGGAGCCTGCTCTCCCACATCCATTTTCTGCAAAGTCTCAACACCGAACAGGCCTGAACAGGCAGGAGTGGGAGAGGGAGCTGTGAGAGGAGGCCGGGCCTGGTGCTCCGAGGCCGAGGGAGGAGAGGAGCTGTGTTCGGGACGGCTTCGGGCGGCTGCAGATGATCAAGCCGTTGGGCTCCAGGTCCTGCCCTGTGTGGTGGCAAACAGAACACGAACCAGGCAAAACAAGACGGCGGGACGTTAAAGACAGCCCTACCCAAGATGTCTGGGCACCGGAAGGTCAAAGATACCAAATCCACCAGGAAGCTAGACCCCAAATACATGCATTTTAAAACCAGATCTAACTCAGCTATTTACCAGATCTCCCCGACCATCCTCCCCGCCCCCCGTAAATAATGGGACAGCTGTGGCTAACAGTCCGCGCGCACCTGCGCACGCCGGCACCGGGTACGTTTGCACTGATGGCTCCTTCTCTCCTCCCAGCGCGCCTCCAGCACAGGTGCTGTCACACCCCACTCACAGGTGAGAAAACAGACCCTTGGAGTGAAAACTCACCCAAGGGAACCCAGCCAGCAATACAGGGTTTGGGATTTGCACCCGGCTGATCTGACTCCAGGGTCCATATCCCTAACTACCACGCTCAGTGGAGGTTAAATGCCATGCCTCTGGCAATCACCAGAAAAACATAACAGCCTTCTAAGCCCCAATAGTAAAATCCAACTCGACTGAACTCCCATCAACCCTGCCCAGATGGGAGAGAGAGGATGTCCCCAACATCTATTCTTTCTTGTTTAGCAGATCCCAAAGGGTAAGGAATATAGAAAAGAGATTAGGCTCCTGTAGAAAGTTAGTGAAACCCCATTAGAAAAATAAAGTAGGGGCACCTGGGTGGCTCAGTCCGTTAAGCATCTGACTTCGGCTCAGGTCATGACCTCAGGGTCCTAGGATAGAGACCTGCTAGGAGCTCCAGGTGGGGTTCCATGATCAGCGGAGAGTCTGCTTATCCCTCTACCCCTCCCCCAGCTCATGCTCTCTCTCTCTCTCTCTCTCAAATAAATAAATAAAATCTTTTTAAAAGAAGAAAGAAAGAAAGAAAAATGAAGTATCTAAGTTAAGGCCAGGGAATCAGTCTCCTAGAACTATACTAAGACCCAACATTCAGGATATTCCATAGATTTTTTTTTTTTTTTAAACCAATTTGAGCCCGGCCCAGACTTTGAGAGCGCAACCAGGTGGGATCCTTCTCCTCTCACAGACGTGCTCAGCTGCCGGCGACTCCCCCTTCACCGGACCCTCTGGTCTGAATCCAGCCCCTGCCCTCCCCCAGATTTATTTGCTCCCCACTTTACTGAGAAGCTCCAGCCCCTCCTCTAGGAATCTCCTTTAGTTTTCCCTCTTCAGGTCAACAGTTAAATATATCTCCACTTTAGGGAGATTTTCTTTTGTTTTGGCAAAACAAATGCTCTTCCTCCTTTCCAAAACGTCTTGTCCACTCACGCACCTGGACTCGAACAGGGTACCCTCCTGCCCCTTCATCTGTCCTACCCTCAGCTCTCCCACACTGCCTACAAACCTGCGCTCCCTCCACGCCCTAAGAAATGCAGTAAATTAATGAATAAACCATCTAAAACCATCCTTTTACCCCTGCCCCTCTTTGTAAGCAGGTTTACAAAATTGGTCAGTCATCAGAGTCACCTGGGTCCTAGTTAATGCTAGAGACTCCCAGGCACTTTCCCCTAGATCGTGAGACTAACGAGGTCTGAGACAAGACCTGGGAGTCTGCCTGATGGGACAGGCTTGGGGAACACCCCCTTCAGCTCTGCCTTCTGGTCCGCACACGCTGAGCACGTGGGCCCTCATCACGCCCAAGTCCTCCCCTCCCACTCACCCATCAGCATACTGCAAAGCTCCCACATTAACACACTTTTCTCTTGTGGGTATTTTGTAACATGACAACAAAGCCAAGTGGAACTCTAAGTGCCAGAATAGGCTAGCCTGCACAGCTCTGGGTGAGGTGAGGGCTGGCCCCTCAGAGAAGCCCGCCCTGAGATTTGTAGGGCAAGAGGGAAGCAGTAGGGTCATTCCCTGATGGCGATCAGGGAGGGCCTAGGGCCTGCTGGCTCAGTGTATTGGCAGAGGTGCCCTCAGGCCCAGAGCTTGTCTTCCTGCAGGAGCTCCTCCTTCGGCTTCCCGAAGTCCTGGGCCAAGCACACATGTAGCTCCATGGCAAAGGACCGTGGCTCGGCGGGTCATCTGCATCATCAAGGTTGAAGGTGGTGAGAGACAGATACAGGTTTACAATTGGCCTTGTGGGATTGGTTTGTCTCCACAAGTTCCATTGCCCTCGATGTGCCCTGCTCATATCCAATGTTTCTTCCCAACTTCTGGCCTCCACCACACCCAGGGGCAATAGCCTTGCATAGACTTCTCCATGTGGTCTAATTGCTATAAGAAATTCCATATGTGTGCCCCTCCACAGTGGTTCTGCTTCTCTGGTTAGACCCTATTTGATATACATACTAGTACTAGAAGTGACTCCAGGGGAAGAGAAGCGTAAAGATGGGTTCCTTGACTTGGAACTGGTTTACGGAGAATTGATTCTCCGATTTAAAGGCATTAATGACCTGTCACCAGTGGCAAAAGGAACATTGGTATCCTGTGGCATGCAATGGCAAAATATTCATTAAATTGTCACCTGAAACACTTGTAATTGTCAAGAAGACAAGGCTTTTCATGATCAAGTAGTTGCTGCTATCCTAGATTTTGGTGCAAATAAGGAAAATAGAGTTAGTTGCTTTGAAGAGTACTATAAAAAACAGAGTTAGTTGCTTTGAAGAGTACTATAAAACTTAACCCAAAAAAGAGAGAGAGAGAGTAAATTTGGGGCATCTCAGTCTCACTTTGAGGTTTGAGGAAAGGAGCAGAAATCTTCTAGGACTGCCCTAACAGAGCTCTTGTCTCCTGTAGCCCAGATTTCTAGAGGATGGAAGGAAGGGAGGAAGGGAAGGAAGGAGGAAAAATCCAATCTTAAGGATTGATGAATTACGAAACAAACTGAATTTGCAATCTTGAAGGATCTCTTATGTTTCATTATGTTAAAATTGTTATGTGCATTTTACCACAATAAAACATTTTTTGAAAAAAAAAATTATCAAATGAGTCCTTCTTCAGGGCCCCTGGCTGGCTCAGTTGTAAGAGCATGATCTCGGGGTCATCGGTTCAAGCCCCACACTGGGTATAGAGATTATTTAAATAGGTTTAAAAAAAAAAAGCTTTAAAAAAAATGGGTCCCTCTTCAAACTAATTTTCAAACTTTTCAAATTGGAGGAAACTTTTTAACATTATGAATTTCACCCCTCACATTCCTGCCAACACACACAAAAACACATGATGGTAGTTGTACTTTCAGCGTCTTTGAAGGAGAAAATAGGTAGGATAAGGTAATTTTTTTTAAAGTATATCAGAGCATTGATAAGGACCCTGAAAAAGAGAGTTTCTGCCAAACCTTATTTGTCAGTGGAATCAGCCCTTCCTCCTTGTCTGAGTTTTCTCTTTCTGAGTTCCTCCTGTCTCCTCTGAGACAGTCTTCTTATAGAGGATTCTCCCCATGACCTACCCATATGATTCTCAATGCTTCTAGACCTCTGACCACACACAAGTCCCAGCAGTTCTCAGGAGCTGGAATACAAAATGTGACCCATGAAGAGATGCATTACACACCAAAAGTACAAACATTTAATGAACTTTTATCGACAGCATCCTGGGAAACGTGTTTAGGAATAAACCCTACAGGTGTTGGTTCAGGATGGAAGGGTATTATTGGACTGTGCCAAATTTGCTGATAGGGTACACTGAGCAAAGATTCTACTCAAGCAGCTGCAAATTATTCTAAAAGTTTGTGTCATTGGTTTCCTGGAATACAGAAATGAAAGTGACCTATTCTGAGTGAAGTTGAAATGCCAGAACTTCCTTGGTAAATAAAAGAAGATATCTAGAGGCTATGGAAGATCTGAATTATAGAGTGGACTTACCATATCTGACCTGTTCACTCACTCCCTAATTATGCCTGCCAGGAGCTCAGGGTCCCTCCTCTCACCAATACTGTGAGAAATCAATTTATGAGGACAGCCCTGCATCCTTGAAGAGCTCTGTGGTGGCTCTTATCTGTAAGCCAAGAATGCCAGTGGGAATTGCAACCATCAAACTAGCAAATTCACTGGTGTCCTGGGGTAGCAGGGGGCCTTAGTCGTACAGATGAGTTTAACCCGGTTACCGTAATGGGCAGCAGAGCCAAAACAAGAATCATAATGATTTGACCATCAAAATCTTTGGCATTGACTCATCTATCTTGGTATCCATAGAACTGAAATAGATGTACAACCTACTAGATTTCATGACAAGAAGTTGAGTCAAATCATCACACTAGAGAACTGTGGTCCCTCAACCTTTTCCTAGCTTTGAGCTAGTTCACCAACCCAGGGCCTTTGCAATGAGGGTAGACTGGTTCCCCTTGAGAGAGGTCCCAGCTACACAGCTAATAATTAGCTGATACATCTCCCAAAATTCTGTTGTGACTCCTAATTCCAGAAATGCTTATAGACTACAGCACTTAACACCATGGTCTGCCTACCCCTTGAAATTTCCAATCCGTGGCATCCCTAGAATCATTGACTTCTGCTCCTTCTGTCACATGTCTGACTCTCCTTCCCAGGTTCTTTCTAATCCTTAAAGATGAGCACCCCTGTAATGCTATCATGGTCCCCTCTTCCCATTTCCTAAAACACTTACCTCAGTAGTTCCTTTATCTCTTCAACACAGAGGCTCCAAACTCTTGTTCCTCATCCCTGCTTTCCAGTTCCCTAACCATCAAACACTTGGATATACTGTTGCCACCCCAAAATCATTCTGTATCTGCTACAGACCGAATGTCTGTGTCCCCCTAAAATTTGTATGTTGGATCCCTATGCCCACTGGGATGGTATTAGGAGGTAAGGCCTTGGGAGCTAATTAGGTCACAAAGGTGGAGCCTTCAGACATGGGATGAGTGACCTTATAAAAAGGGCAAAGAACTCAGTGGTCCTCCTTCCACCGTGGGAGAGTACCAGAAGTGGGCAATTGGCAACCCTAAACAGGGCTCTCCCCAGATCCTAAAGGTGCTGGCACCAGCCTCCAGAACTGGGAGAAATTTATTTCTGTTGTTTATCAGCCTACCCAGTCTGTGGTATTCTATTAGAGAAGCTCAAACAGACTAAGACAGTATCATTTTTCCTTCTGTTTTCCTATTAATAATACCATGATTTTCCCAGTCAGTCAGACTAGAAATTTCGGGGCCTCCTTGACTCCATTTCTCTCTTTCTGTTCCACATCTTACCAGTCACGAAATACTAGCAATTTTATGTGTAGGGTCTCACCTTTCTATCACTAGAAACACAACCCAAGCTCAACTCTGTGTCATCCCTGGAGGAAATTTAGCAGCTTTCCACTTCCATTCTCTCTCCCAAACATCCAACCTACTCTTCTTCATGTGTGTTCTATTTTGGTGTGTGAAGTTCCACTATTCAAAAACCCACCGTGATTCCTACTTGCCTCTAAAATACAGTCCAAGCTCCAGAATTTAGTATTTTTGCCCTTTATTAACAGGCCCTCAATCTGCATTCTTCACATCATGACATTTTCAGGTTTTTTACATCACCAATATTCCAACCAAGCCCTACCATCCATTGACCATGACCCACACATTCTCATTTCTATATCTTTCTTCACAAATCCCCTGTCTGCCATGCCCTCCTCATCTCCACTTATTGTTCACTTATTTCATAAATACCCTTGAACAATACTAGGTGTGAGCCCTTGTGAATATCAGGGCGTCATTCTTCCCTTGGATGGCTTGGCCCCTGGCCCATTGAAATCCTCTGATTCCTACAAGGCTAGTCCATCTACCACCACATCTGTGGACTCCCCCTTGGTTTCCTGGCCAGAGGTGACTGCCCGAGCACTGCACTCTTTACCTCCCTCATAATATTTGTCCACACCAGATGTTACTCATTCATCCCTAGGACCTTTGTCATTGCTGTTTCCTCTGCCTAGTAAGCTGTTCCAGACTCCACGTAACTGATTCCCCTCACTACCTTCGTCTCCACTCAAAGCACACGCTCCGAGTCTTCTCTGACCAGTCTGCCCAAAAGATCCTCCAACTTTCATCCTACTGCATTTTTCTTGCTTGAAATTATCAGTACTTTAAGGGGAAGTGTGTGTATGTGTGTGTGCATGTGTGTGAGTTTACAGGTTGCGTGTTGTGTGTCTATGTCTCCCCAGTGGGCTACCAGCTCTATAAAAACAAGGATGCTGTTCCTAAAATTGTCCTTTAGAAACAGCAATCACCTCTCCCTAATCGTCTCTCTTAACTTCACAAAGAACACCCAACTAGGAAATTGTAGTTTATATGTTCTCTGGGCCATATCAGGTTCTTAGACAGGGCTTCCTTTCCCCGATAATTATATGCACAAGTGAAAGGAAGAAAGGTATGCATTTATTCTCTCCTGTCCAGCTCGTTGCTTTTGATGTTTTTTTTTTTCTGGCTATATCTAAAACAACCAGGGCCTTCTTCCCAAGCGTAGCAGGGTCTAAATTAAGAATGTAACAAATGTCTCTGAATGAATCCCCCTCCCTAAGAAACAGAATGTTGCCTCTCTTTCCCTCTGTTCAATACCCTCCAGGTGATCTGAAGTATTGATGGCACTAACCACTGACCACAGTTCTCTCTTAGGGCAGCTGCCCTCAGTGGGGGGTGACCACAGTCCCTTCCTACAGAACAGCCAGGGGACCAGGAGTTGCAAAAGCAGAGAATGATAAAAGCAGGAACAAAGCTACTCAGCCCCACGCCCGCCTGACTTCAGGGCAGACCCACTGCTTCCTGTCCCATTAACTCTAGAAGGAAAGAACCTTGGCAGGGGGCCTCCCTCACTCCTCTGGGTTCTCCAGAGCTTTCTTCCTTTACTTTTGTGGCTAACATAGAGTGGTATTTTTTTTTTAACCGTCGTCACTGAGTGGATAAGAAGGCTCTGTGGGAGCGTCAGTTGTCCCAGCTGGCAGTAGACGAGTCAATGGGCTCTGCTCTCAGGCTTTCCACAGGACGACAAAGCCAGGACACTTCCCTTTCCCGACACTGAAGCATCAGTTGTGTTCAACCTCTTCATTCATGGCCCATAGGAAGACTCCTTGGTATGACTTTGTGGTCTATGTGACGTGTGGGTCCTATGGCACGCACATCTGTGGCTGGCCTCACCCTTCCTCCCACCAGCCAGATAGGTCCCTTCTGCTTCTCTAATACTTGGTCTGATCTATGACTTAATTATCTAGCGTCAATTAATTTAATTCACCACAGAATCAGGCCAAGTGAAAACTGTCAACCCAAAGAAATTCTTCACAGATTCTCTGGTGTATTTCTGAAAGGAATAACAGGCTGTCACTTTCAGACAAGTCGCTTGACTTCTCTGGGCCTGGGTTCCCTCACAAATAAAACAATGGAGGCAGACTTTTTGGTGGCTCTAACACTGGCTGCATATTAGAATCATCTGGGGAACCTGTAAACCAACCATGGGGCCAGAACCCCTCCTTCCTAGACCAATTAAGTTAGAATCTGGGGGGAGGGGTGGAGGCCAAGGCCCCAGTATTTTTTAAAAGCTCCCCAGAACATACTAACAGGCTTTGGGAAACAACCAGAAGATTGGATGATTCCTCCCACAGCTCTAGTGCCAGCCTCCCTTTACCTTGAAAGTCCCCACATGTGCCCTGTCATTTGAGTGACCGAGGGTGGCGAGCCATCTCTGAAGTGGCTCACTCTGGAAGGGAAGTAGCCACAAGATTGTTAACCTTCCCAGTGAGGTCTTACTGCCCCAAGTAAGAGGTTCAGTTACAAGCAAAATGGTGTCCTCAGAGGCTTAATGTGTCTCTCAAGAAGAGAGGACCAAAGGTCTGCAGTATTTTCCCTGGACTTTTAATCTGTTGAGCAATGCCCAGACAGTTGTCAATACCCAAACCCTCATTGTAAAGGTAACATGCCCCTTCCCTCCTCCTTACCCATTCCCTCCCTGATCTCTCCTTCACTCATTCGTCCCACACACACAGGCGCTGTTGCGCGCCTGTAAGTCACTGGCACTGTTCTAGTCCCCGGGGAGGTACTACTGAACAGAAGCAGCCAAAGCACAAAAGACAGGAGAGCCCCGTGGGGGCGATGGGACGTGCTAGAGGAAGCAGCAGGGAGTTAAGCAGAAATAAAACAGAAAGGTGGTCAGCAAGGCCTTGTTGCCAAGACCCGATCTGAGCAAAAGCATGAGAGACAGCACCTGTCTCTTCCTTTCTCAGCTCTACAGCTCTGTTCCACACATGGTGATGCACGGCCTCACACTGTCATTATCTCACACGTTGGTCATTTCCTGCATCCCATTTCCTGACTCACAGCACAGAGCACCTGGTAGACAAACTGAGGAAAATCCCTTTGGTGGAGGAAAAAGGCAGCAGTAGGCGGAAGGGCTGGAGAAAGCATCATTACCCATAACACAATGCATGGAGGCTCCTCAAAGCTAGTGCCAGCCCAGGGCCTCTCCTGCCCCTGGCTCCCCTGCGCTCTCCGCAGCACCGGAGCTCCCTTCCAGTTCCCTTCAGATCCAGAAAAGTGGCCGAATCAATTTATAGAGCAGAGTTTTTCGATGTATGGTGTTTTTCTCTAATGAACCTGCCTGTGCCTTGGCTTCTCGCTCAAAGATATAGGCAGCAACCATCGCTTCAGATGAGCAGTGAATTTATAATAAAACTGAAATCTACCGTTGTCTTTTCCCCCTCTAGTAAGCCACACCCTCTCTGACAAGCACAAAACCGCCCGCTCCTTTAGTGGACATCAAAGTTGCAAAATAAACAAGAAGCTGGGCCTAAATACAAAATGGTAATTTTTTTAAATGCATTTTTGATCTTGAAAGATTCTTTCACTTGAAAAATCATGTAATATTAATATGAACACTAAGTCTGCTGGCTTCCTTGTGCCCTGGCTTGTTTAGGGAGAAATAGTCAGATTTTTCTTTTCATTTTCCAAGTAGAAAGTACCATAATATTGACAATGCTTTTCCAAAACGACACAGGGTCTTATATTAGGTGTTAACAGGAGAAGGCAAAGCTGTATTTTAAACTATGATGACCTAAGAGCTAAAGGATGCCAAAAAACATAGCAGTTTTTGGAATGAGCACACAGCTTGGAACCAGGCACCAGGTTTTTTAATTCAGATAATAGGGGCGCTTGGCAGGGTCTGCTTTGCCAAGTCTGCATGATTTGACTCTACAATCACGAGCTCTGAAGCCTCAATCTAATTCTCAAGATTAGTGAGATCTTAGTGCCTGTCCTCAGTACCATCCGGGACCAGAGTGGAAGAAAGATGAATGGAAACCAGGTCCACGTGTGCAGCCTTAAAAAAGAAAAGGTTTATGTGTCTGCAGTCTCCGGAGGCTTATAATAGAACCTCAGTAATAGCTGAGCTGGAAAAGAGGCAGGGGCCTGTAGCTTCATCCCCTGGAGGAAGAAATCATGATATTGTCAAGTAGTGAGAAAAATAAAAAATGGAAAATGTTACCAACAAGAACGTCGGGCTGAATGGCAGACTGTATTATATTTTGTTATCCTTTGTATTCAAAGACAATGTGCCCAACAGTGATTGTTGTCTGAGCCTTAGCATGCGGCTTAAATGCCAACGGGGAAACTCGAGAGTCTTTTCCATGCTCTATAAATTGTTCCATGCTTTGCTGCAGCCCTGTCACTATCCGTGTCTCTGCCACTTAGATTCATGGTTAACCCAAAGCCTTTGGTCCAGGGGTAAGGAGCTCACGCCTTCCCGCCCACAGTGGGATGGATGTTCGGCTCATGGGTAAGGTTTAGCAGAAGTGGATGTTACAGAGAATAGCTGTGATGCCACTCTTGTTGTAGGAGGGACATACCTTTTATCCCCACCCCATAACCTAGGGAACAGCGGAGCATGTAATGGTGGTAGACGGCATTGAGTTGAGAGCACAGACCAAGCCTCAAGTCTCACAGCTCTGCTCAGATGAAATGCTGGGCTTCAGAGAAGAGTCACAGCAGCCACTGATCAAGCAACTATACCAGGGATTTACATTCGGTGCCTGATTTAATTCTCACAACAGTCGTGCCATATAAGGTTTGCAATCTTCACCTACAGATGAGGACACTGAGGTCCAGAACAATTAAGTTATTTGTCAAGGGTCAAAGAGTGAATAAAGAGGACCTCTGGTTTCCAGGTCAGCATATAAGGAGCTAAAAGTAGCCATTCTGTCCTAACAAGTAAAAAGTGTGTGTGTGGCGGGGGGGGGGGGAGGAGAATCAGCAATTTTTAGATCCGTCAAAAAAGGGAGGTCACACAGCAAACCACTGCCCCCAAAACTGGAAAGACAGATAATGGAAATACAGAGAACCACAACTTGCCACAGCAGAAACCAGAGCCAGGCAGAAAAACCTGAACCATAATTGATGAATTGCTAGAGTCTTGGTGTGGGCAAATCTCAAAGTTAAAAACCCCAGGAGGGCCCAGTCACAAGTGGGAACCCACACATCTGTTTCACCTCCAGGAGCTCAACTAGATCCTCATAGTAAGTATCAGAGAAACATCCCCCACAGTTGCAGCAGGAAGAGAGCAAGAGTGGGCAGGAGAGGGACCCCGCTGAGCAGGGATTCTGACCAGGGGGTGGGGTGGGGCTGGGCGGGGTGGTGGGTGCAATTCCAGAACCCCGAGATCACTACCCAAGCCAAAAGCAGATACTTAACAGCCTGAGCCACCCAGACACCCCAAGCATTCTGTCGTTTCTAACAAGGCCTGCACTCAGGACAACCTATTTTATCAGAGCATAACCCACTTGGTGGGGAGAGATATTGCCAACTCTAGCCTTCTCCAGCCATCCTATCCCACTTAAGTGGAGAAAAATCTGAAACACACCGGTGAAGTTCACAGTCCAGGGGAACAGGCTCACCAAAAACCTGAAACCTAATCACAGGACTACAGAACACTTCCCCTCCCCCTATGCCTTCTCACCACAGCGCTAAAGCCCTCTTTACTGTAGCTCTTTTCACCCAATACATCATGTCCACCTTTCAATAAAAAATTATAAGGCATACTAAAAGACAAAAAAACAAAACAAAACAAAACAAAAAACACACAGATTGAAGAGCATCAGAACCAGAGACAGATATTATAGAAATGTTGGAATTATCAGGCCAGGAGTTTTTTGAAACTGTGATTAATATGCTAAGGGATTTGACAGAAAATGTAGACAATACGAAAGGACAGATGGATAGTAGAGAGATCAAAAAACTGTACCAGAAATGAAGGATGCCTTTGATGGACTCGTTAGTAGGCTGCACACGGCTGAAAGAATCCCTTTGCTTGAGGATATAACAGTAGAAACTGAGAAGCAAAGAGAAGAAAGACTGAATAAAAATAGAACATCCGAAAACTAAGGAACGACGACGAAAGTTAAAACTTATGCATAATGGGGATGTCAGAAGGAGAAAAAAGAAACAGAAGAAATATGTGAAGCTATAATGACTGAAAATTTCCCCCAAATTCATGTCAAACACCAAACCATAGGCACAGAAATTTCAACAGCACTGAGCATGATAAATGCAAAAACAAAAACAAATACAAAAACACCTATACCTCGGCATAGCATATTCCAAGTTCAGAAGATCCAGGATAAAAACCTTCAATGAAGCCCAAGGAAGAAAATACCTTAACCTGTCAAGGAGCAAAGATAAGAAGTGTATCTGACTTCTCCTCGGAAACCAGACAAGCAAGAAAGAAGTAAAGTGAAGTCTTTAAAGTGTTAAGTAAAAAAAATAAAAAAACAACCCTATCTTCTAGATTCTATTCTCTCTGAGATTAGCCTTCCAAAGTGCAAGAAAAATAAAGAGCACCTGAGAAAAAAAATTGAGGAAATTTGTTGCCAGGAGAGCTGCCTTGCAAGAAATGTTAAAAGAAGTTCCTCAAAAACAAGGAAAATGATACAAGTCAGAACTAAACCCTATATTAGGAGATGAAGAATGTTGGAAACTGGGTGAGAGAAGGTAAAACAAAAACATTTATAGTTCATATTCTTAATTGATTTGAAAGATAACAGTTTATTAAAAATAATAGCAACAATATTAATAAGCAAGATGCCAAGGAGTGTATGAAAAGATGCTCCACATCATATGTCATCAGAGAAATGCAAATTAAAATGAAAATTAAGTACATACCACACATCTATTAGAATGGCCCAAATCCAAAACACTCACAGCACCAAATTCTAGTGGGAACCTGGCGCTCATGCGGTAGGAACGCAAATTGTGCAGTGACTTTGCAAGACAGTTTGGCAGTTTCTAACAAAACTAAGTATACTAACTTAACTAAGTATACTAAGTATACTTAACAAACTAAGTATACTCCCACTGTCTTATCTAGCAATCATGCCTCCCGGTATTTATCCAAGTAAAGTGAAAACTTATGTCCTTCACGAAAACCTGGAACACATGGATATTTATTGCAGCTTTATTCATAAATTGCCAAAACTTGAAAGCAATCAAAATGTCCTTCAGTAGATGAATGGATAAATACACTGTGGTACATCTAGACAACAGAATATTATTCAGCACTAAAAAGAAATCCACCTATCAATTAAAAGAAATGCACATAATTAAGTGAAAGAGGCCAGTCTGAAAAGGCTACAGAGTGTATGATGCCAACTATATGACATTCTGGAAAATGCACAACTATGGATACAGTAAAAAGATTAGTGATTGCCAAAGGAGGGCTGGAGAGAGGGAAGGATGAATAGGCAGAGCACAGAGGATTTTTAAGGCAACAAACCCATAATGTATCCTACTGTGATGGTGGATACATGTCAACATTTGTCAATACCCACAGAATATACAACACCAAAGGTAAACCCTAATATAAACTATGGACTTTGGGTGATAATGTGTGCCAAGGTAGGTTCATTGAGAATAACAAATGTACCACTGCATCGCTGGGTGTGGGTAGTAGGTGAGGCTGAGTATGTGTAGGGTCAGGGAACATATGGGAAATCTCTGTACTTTCCATTAAAGCCTAAAAATAAAGTTATTAATTAAAAACATAATAAGTTCTAGAGCTAGAAAATGTGATCTCAGCTAAATTTGACTGTAAAAACTTTGCTTGACCTGGTAATACTACAGCCTCTAAGATTAAAATAGCAGTTCCCAAGACACTCAGTGGTACCCTACAACATTCTATATGCCTTTGGCCCTTTCTTCTTGAGGCTTCCCTATTCTAACTTGTCTTTCAACAGCCGAGGAGAGCATACTGTCACCCACGCCACACGGTGAGGAGCTCTATGACTATAGCCAGCCATAATCGTTAAGGAAATGCTTCAATCTCATCAATAAGCTCTAAATTCTAGTTTATCAGTTATGTATCACTGACAAACAAACCATCCCAAAACTTAGGGACTCAAGACAACAGCAATTTACTATTTCCCATGATCCCACAGGTGAGCCAGGCAGGTCTTCTGCTCTCACTTGAACCAACTCATACAACCATAATCACGGCTAGATCAGCTGGGGCATGGGCTCAGCTCGGATGGCTGAGATAGCTGAATCTCTCTCTCTCATGGTCTTCTGTGCTGGGCTTCCTCATCTGCTCTCAGACGTTCAAGACAACAAAAGCAGAGGCTCTAAATCCCCTAAGCCTTAGCCTCCAAAGTTGTACCATGTTCCTTTGAGCTATTTCCATTAGTCAGAGCAAGTCATAAAGCCAGGCCACATCAACAAAGTGAGGAAGCAGACCTCTCGAAGGGAGAAGCAGCAAAGTCACATTGTAAAGAGTCATGAACACAGGAAGGCATGATTTTTGGGGGGCCATTATTGTACATATTATTGTACCATGATCTTGCCTTTGGGCTCAGTGATTTACATTCAAATTCCCCAAAGTCTCACCCAACTCCAGCATCAGACTCAGAGCTCATGATACCAGGCAAGTCAGGTCCAGATGGAAAGACAGGAATAAAATAACTGCAATGGACACTCCCATTTAAAAAGGAGAAAGAGAAAGGTGCCTGGGTGGCTCAGTTGGTTTTCAATTAGCAATAATCGTGCCTCGGATAAACCTCATTGGCTACGATACTGCCACTGCGCAAAGCTCAGTTGGTTAAGCATCAGACTCCTGATCTCAGCTCAGGTCTTGATCTCAGGGTCTTGATCTCAGGATTGTGAATTCAAGCCCATGTTGGGCTCCATGCAGGATGTGGAGTCTACTTTAAAAAAGAAAAAAAAAAAAAAAAAAAGGAAAAAGAGAGGCACAGAACTGTCACTGGCCCCTAACAGTTTTGAAATCTGGCTGGACACGTTTCAAGCTTCCTCTTCTGCAAACAGGGAATATTCCTTTATTGGGAACCAGATGTGCTCCTTAGGATTGGACCCTTCAACTATTTTTCCCAGCTTTTGGCTCTGCCCCAGACTTACGGCTTTACTCTCTGAGACACCTTATTTTAATGACAAAAATGGCCCATGTTTGCAGCTAAGAAGCGTTCTTAGTCATCTTCCTGCCCACAGAAAGTTGGGAGCCCAGAGGCCTTGTTTTCATTTGAACTGTCCCATTCAGTCCAAACTGACACAGCTCTCTTAAATTCAATACTCTCAAAACCTCTGTGGGTTTCCTGTGAATTTTATACTGTTTTTCTCCATGTCCCAAAGAGACACATCCATCATTCCTTTTAAGACGTCTGTCTGTACATTAGACATGTCAGATTGGTGTGGTTTGATGCCCTTAGGATTCTTAGAAAACAGTGTGTCTGGCTAAGAGGGTTATTTAGGAACCTCTGCAAATTTTTCAGAAATTGTAGCAAAGATCCTGTGGCCACATCCTTGATTCAGTGTTTACCTTGAGTCTGTTTTTTATTTGGAGAATCTTTTGCCAACTGGAGACACTAGAAATGGAAAATCATTTATTTTCTAAACATAAATGTCCTGGTTCTTCTATATTTCCTGCAAATTCTAATTAAAAACTAAATATTTCATTCTTCCGTTCATTTCTCTCTTCCCAAGTTAAAAAACAAAAACAAAAGCCAGGGGACGCTTTTAACATTTTGCCTTGGCCAAGGCCACAAGGTCACCAAGCACATTTTCTACAACCCTCATCCCCATGGTATCAGCTTGCCCGATATGCAGTGTGGGTCACTCCCTTCCAGCCTCCAGTAGCAAATCCTTCACTGTCCTTCCAGCTTCTTCGACAAAACTCCATGCTCTCCTCTCAGCCTCCACTGACCCAGTCCCAAAGCCAGGGCTCATGTCTTGGGGTTTTCTTCAATTACACCCACTGCCAGATACCAATTTCTGTATCTGTTACTTATTATTGTACAACAAAACACTCCAAAACTTAGTGGTTTCAAACAACCACATTGGATTCCATCTCATTATTCAGTGGACTGGCGGGGGAGTTCTGCTGCTGCTCTTTCCTGGGCTGCAATCAACTGGCAGGTTGGTTTCACCTGGGCTTTTCTCTCCAGAAGGTCCCCTGAGTTCATAAATGCACAAGCATGGTAGTCTTGGACAATGAGCAAGCAAAGGTGAAGTTTCCAAAACTTCTAGAAGCCATCTTCAGAGGTTACCCCATGTCACTTCTACCATATTCTATTGGTCAAATGAAGTCACCAAGCCAGCCCATAGTCAAAGGATGGAAAAAGGTACTCTACATCTTGATTGAAGGAACAGCAAAGGACATGCATACAAGGAAGTGTGATTCATTAGGGGCTAGTGTTTATAATAACCTACACATAATATATATTTTTATGTATAAGAATATGTAAACATATCTGCACAACACGATTTTTTTACATCTGAGTTTGGAATCAAGATATTTTCTTTACTAGTTTATTTAGATAAATATAGTTGAGTCATAATACTTTATGATAGTCAGCTAGTGAATGGCCTGTAGTATATTTGGCAAAAGTAATGAATTCTTAGTGATTTGAGATTTTCCTAGAGCTCCTAGCTATAAAATGTTTCCTGTGAAGTAAAATGATATTGCTGAGGAATTTGGGTGGAAATTATAGGGTTTATGGATTAGCAAAGTGAGAATTAATGAGGTTCCTCTGTCTTTACTGCAGCCTAAGAACTAGAATTCCTATAAAGAAATTATTTCTAAGAGTGGAGGCCTTTTTCAAATCATTCTGGCAAAGATGGCATCATGTTGAAAGCAAAAAGCTGTAAAAGTCTAAATTTTGCCATTATAGAGATCATTTTTATTGCAGTGTATAATTTTTATTAATTAAATTTTCACATGGATAACTTAGCAATAAAATTATTTTTTTAGCAATAAAATTATTTATACTCTAAGAGTATGTCTATAATCTTACTGTGTAATATTTTTCACAAAGGTTTAGGACAATATAAGCTATAGTTGCCTATCTTTATTCCTCAGAGTCACTTTCACTGTTTAAATTAAGAAACTTTTATATATTAAAGTAAAAGGTCTTATTTCTCAGACATTTGTGAGTGAAATAAAATGTTATTTTTACTATCTTCAGAAATGCATAAAATGAGTGATTATAAAAATACATCATAATATTATTCATCATCTTTCAGACTTTAAGGGAGCTAATAACAAAGTTGTGCTAAGGAATATTGAATAAAATTGTTTTAGCTGGGAGACACTTAATTTTACATATAGAGGGAAGATCCAATCAAATTAGATGAGGTAGGATCGCATGACTTAATTTATAGGACTATTATGCCATCCTAATTGTTCAGTAGTCTTTATCAGGCTAAAAGTTTTGACCCCATGGATGATAACTTGAGACACATTGATAAAGCCAGCTTCAGAATAAATTATGTATTCACGGAAAATTAAAAATCTGTGTGCAGAACACTTAAATGTATTAAAAATTTCAGCAATTCGTCTTGTAAAATCTTCCCCCAGCACCATTTCAAGTCTGACAGCCATCCTGCCAAAAAACTTAAAATGCAAAATGGCTTTAGGAGGTAACCAGAGTAGTCATACTCGCGACAAAATAGAATGGGAGTTTCCCGGGGATGGGAGAAGGGAAGAATGGGGAGTTCGTAAAGGTGGCTGGTGGTAACCATAGCACAACTGCGTGAATGGACTCCACGCCACTTGATAAACTCTTGAAAATGGTCAAAATGGTCAATTCTATTTGACTATTTCACCACTATTTTTAAAATGCCAAATGAAATTAAATCCGACAAAATAAATGCAAACACTTCAGAATGTTTGCTGTACAAAAGAAAACAGTGCTATAGAACAGAATCAACAACAACAACGACACTAAGGTATCATAGACAAAAAAGTATGGGGAAAAAACTGCTTATTCATCATGGCAGCTCATACCCACTAACTCAGATGAAACCCTGTTTAACTGGATGAGTCACCTTCAGGAGAAGCCATTGCTGAGACGCCAGTGAAAGTGGGCACATTCAGTCGGAAAAACTGCTCAGAGCTTGGGTGACTGAATGATGATGTCTTACCTTTATCTCTGTTTACTTTTTTTTTTTTTTTAATATCAGAACTAGCTTAAGTATCTCCATGTCTTGGTGTATTTACAGATCCCAGGGCAAAGTTAGTGACCTCCACAGAACATATCAATTACTTGCAGCTCCAGTCTCCCTTCTTATCATGTTTTCACATGCCCCAGTCTTCCTCTGGCTGATCCCCAGCTGGTTTTCTAGGCCAGACTCACTGAGGATCCCCCTTCCTGCTCTGCTCCCTGATGGCTGTCCTTGAAGCGTTCCTCATCGCTCCAGTTTCCTGTTCAGTGTTTACCTGATTACCTGCGAGTTTTCCCAACAAACCCGGGAAACTTTCGGAAGACTAGGACTGTGTTTTACTCATCCCTGTAGTCCCAGAGCCTAATACGGTGTTTGGCCCACAAGACACAGAAAATACATGTTTGTTGAATGAATGAAGAATTAAATAAATGGTATACCCTTTCCTAAATTTATTAAAAATGGCCACATTTCAAAAGCCAGTTCAGTCCCAGGGACACTGATCTGGAGATCTGGGCATCTGTTGGGAGTGAAGCCAGGATGAGCCGTGTGGAAATGGGGCAAAACCAGGCCAAGAGCAGCATAGGGTGGGATGGAACTTTGGCTGGTACTTTATAAGAAGATATTACGGGGTGCCTGGGAGGGCTCCATAGGTTGAGTGTTAACTCTTGATTTCAGCTCAGGTCATGGCCTTAGGATCCGGGGGGATCAGGCCCTGCATAGGGCTCCACGTTCAGCGGGGAGTCTGCCTGCGATTCTCTCTCTCCCACCCCCTCTGCCCCTCCCCTCTGCTCATACTCTAAATAACTAAATGAAATGTTTTTTAAAAGTAGTAAATAAAAAGATATTACACTTTCCAACTGGTGTATTCCGAAAGTAATCTCTCTTCCAGCAGGTTATTGTAACTATCGCATTCAGAATACGATCCTTGAAGGATCTGTGAAGAGCTGTAAAGCTGTGAAGAGTAGTCCCTGACCCATCTGCTCCCGAAAAAATTGTTTTTCACCCGGCTCATTGTCCATATATGTACACAAATACATCAACCAGATCAACAAAGATTTTTTTTTAAATCTGTGTAAATGTTTTACAGTAATAAGAAAAAACACAAAACATTCTAAGTACAAATTAAGTTGTACTTATTTGTGACCATCAGTTGATTTCCTGCCCGCCCCTCCCATTCCCTCATCCGTGCTTGGGCAGGACGACTCATGATGGAAAGCAAGGGTCTGGTGACCACCCGAGCCAGGAAAGGAAGCACATGGCAGTTGTAGCAGGTGTCAGAGGAAAGGGGGTCATGCCCCAACTATCCCTTCTACACGTAAACCATTCTTTACTCTTGACCAAAGACTAAGGGGCACTGACTGTATTGCACACAGAAGGTTATATATTCCCAAGCAATCCTTCATTATTATAAATACTAGAATAAAGAAAATAAGATACTAGATCTGCCCATTTTGGTGGCTCCTAAACTGGTAGAAATTTGTCCTCCTGAACTTTAATATTTCAAAAATCCCAGGAAAGGTAGAACTATACCAGAAAGAAGCAGAAGGGGAAAAAAAAAAATTCCTATGAGCAAAGGCCAGCTCAAACCCTAGAGAGCTTCTCCCCCCTCCTAAGCACATGTTATAGAAAATAAACAATATTTTCATTTAACAACAGATGGTTCAACACTCATTGCTATGCCAGGACCTAGCAGTGAATAAATGGCTTCTCCTTCTTGGAATAAGCATCTTCTCTTCCCAGTTGGACTCTAAGCCTGGGAGGAAAGGGTTTACAAAATTTCTGTGTCTTTGTGTTGCCAGCACCCAGCTTAAGAGCCTTCAGGAACAAAGGCTAACATGGCATTAGGGGTGGTGAAGGATAACCCAGGGGGCAAGATGAAAGGGGAAGGTAAGACCAAGCAACTAGCTTATTTCATTTATATTTATTCAACAAAAAGGTTTAGTACCTACTATAAAATTAAGATATTGGTGAAATTCACTCATTTTATTTATTTATCATTTATTATCTCTCATAGTTCTAAGAGTTGACTGAGCTCAGCTGGGCACTCCTTGCTTGGGGTCTTCTATGCCATTACAGGTGGCTAGCAGCTGGGGCTAGAGCCATCAGAAGGTTCCACATAACTGCACATCCAAGATGGCTAACTCACTTGTGGACAGTTGATGTCATTTGCTGGCTGGGAGCTCATCGCTGGGCGTAATTACGTGCTATCAAGCTGTATACAACAGGGAACCTGGCCTCCACCATGCTTCTCGAAGAAAGCAGCTGGTTCCTGAGAGGGCATGTCCTAAGAGGGAACATTCCGAGACCAGGGTATAGAAGCAGTAAGATCCTTTACGACCTAGCCTTGAAAGTCATAGGGTATCACTTCAGAAGCAGCCCAGATTCAAGGCAGGGACAACACAAGAGCATGAGTAAAGGAGGCATGGGTGGGGGCAACTTTGGAGAAAGAAAAAAAATTACATATATATATATATATATATATATATGTATGCACATGCTACACAATATGTTTTACACACATTATTTCATTCACAAAAGACATAGTAGGTGGGGATAAGCATCCCTAATCTCACTGATGAGGAATCTGGAGCTCAAAGAAGCCATCTATGTTACCTAGCAATAATTCTCTTCTGTGAATGAATTCAGAGCACGGTCAATGTATGACCTGCAACTTCTAACCCGAAACACTCTTACTCCGCTCTCTCTAGAACGTGAGGCTTTGTTCTCAAGAGTACTGTTGGAAATACGAATGGGAAAAGAGTGAAATCCCCTTTCTCCAGAAATTTTATAATCTGGGGTGTCTGGCTGGCTCAATGGGAAGAAGGAGCAACTCTTAATCTCGGGGTAGTGAGTTCGAGCCCCACACTGGGGGTGGGATAGAGATTACCTAAATAAATGAAACCTTAAAAAAAACTTTCTATAATCTAGTGAAGCCAGAAAATGTTGAGGAAATCTCCGTTTTGACAGATCCTGCTCTATCCAAACTACTAAAGTTGTATTTGGGGAACATCTGAGGGAAACACCTGAAAACCTCCTTGCTCCTTGTTGTGTTCTCCAGAGAGACTGAAAGCAAAGGGGGAGAATAAGGAAAATGGAGCGCCGAGCAAGGTCTAGAGCACAGGAGTCATCAGAGGAACCACCAGGAGCCTAAGGAAGGCCCCACCACCATGGCTACCTGGATTCCCTCACAACAAGGAAGGAAGTTTGTGAAATGTGTAAACATTTAAATACTACTGATTCCTCTCCAAGAGGCTATGCGGACAGGGTGTATACTTGAGTCTTTTTATTAAAGAGTGGGTTTAAAAGGCTTTTTTTCCCCCTTTCCCACTGTAGTAGGTAAATACCCAGATAACCAGCGACTGTTTTTATCAGATCGTTGATCACTTTCTCTACCTACAGGACAATAATTTTCCACTCTGTAACCCAATCAATATGCTATCTACCACTGTTAACTCCCCACCCTACTCTTCTCCTCACACACAGATTCCAAATTTTTTAAAGACATTCCAACTTTTTAAAAAGTTTCAGACACGCGAAGTCTGTGGTATCTTTTGATTCAAAGCTATGACTTTCGTTTTTGACCAAAAAAAGAGAGAGAGAGAAGTGTACATGTTCTTGCTCTCAACTGTTAAAAGTCTGAGAATTTAGTTTTAAGAACTTGAGTCACAGTACACCTTATTTGTCCCCTTGTGTCTCGCTACTGCAGCCCTAGGTGTTTTGTATAATGCATGAGTGAACCCCGCTTAGAAACAGAAATGCATTTTCAATAAGTATTTATTATGTTGTTCTGAGCATACAGCTTTAAATTCGCCCGCTGTAGCTTGAAGCATTACACAAACTGTTGGTCTGCTGACTGCCTCTCTGGCAGCAACACACACAGAAAATAGATTGCTAAGGGTTTTTTTTTCCCCTCCTCCCCCACTCCTCCTCTCTCTCCGGTTTCTCTCTCTTTTTTCTTTTTTTTAAACCAGTCGTGAACATTTTTTAATCTTGTAGCATTTTTAATCAACACGTATTTCCTTCCAGGACCTATGATCCTCTATTGATTCCCATTAAAATGCTTTTCTTTTCTTTACCCCCTCTGCTGATCGAATTTCAGATCAGCCACAGGATATGCAACTAACCTTCCGGCACTACTGAACCCAACCGAGCGAGGGTGATCAAAAGGCTTGATGCATTCATTAAACATTCCCATCGCCTGGGCAGGAGCTCTAATGGAAGCTATCTCTTTGCACTGCAATTTTTTTTTTCCTTTTTGTCTTTTCCCCCCACCTCCAAAAAATGTTTTTCGCCTTTGATCGCAAGGGGGAGGTGGGGAAAGAACAGGAGAACAAAAGAGACCTATCTTTTTCCCCGGGGCTGACGTCAGTTTGATTTTACTGACAACTATTCGAGCGTGTGTAGCAGTTGGAAGCGGCCCCTAGCCCGCCCCCGCCCCCCACACCTTCCACTTTGGGGCGAAAACAAGACTTTGAGCGGCTCCGGAGACGCGCCCTGAAAATGGCCCGCTCGGGCTCTGCGCTCGATGCCCTCCCGCCCGCTCGGCAAAGGGCATTCCGGGCTTATTTGTGTGCACGATCTTTACTGGGGCGGAAAACCCGCGGCGGGGGAGGAGCGGGAACAGGAGCGGGCCGGGCGGGGAGAGCCCGGAATGTTCCTCCCCGCCGCAGGGAGAGGACGCGGGCGGGGAGAGAAGTCCCCAACGCCGCGGGCCGCGAATGGTCCGGGCCCCGGGCGGCTCCGGGCGGCTGCGGGCGGGGCGGCGGCGCGAGGGTTCCGGGAGCCCGGAGCCCGGGCGCAAGGACCCGTCGCCCCCGCGGGCGCGCGTGCGCGGCGCTGCACCCCCACCCCACCCCACGCCCCGGCCGCGGCGGCCTCGGCGGCGCCAGCTCCCTACTCTGCGAGCGCGGCGGCGGGCGGGCCGCAAAACCCGGGCCGGAGCCGCCGCGGACGGGGTCGGGGCGGCGCGGCGGGCCCCGGGCGTCGGGGAGGCGGCACGGGGACAGCGAGCGGAGCGGAGGCGCCCCGGCTGCCCCGAGGGCGCGCGCCGCGCGGAGCGGCCAGGCTCCGGGATCCCGCACCTGGCTGGGGCCCAGGTGTGCGGCCGGCGAGCCCCGTGCGAAATCCCCATCGGGCCTGGGAGGAACTGAGTCCAAGTGTGGCACAGCCCGTCTACAGTTGCCAGGAGCCCGAAGATCTATAACCGACCTAAACCATTTCTGGAAAAGTGATATTTTCCAGGCTTTCGTGAAACAGTCATTACGTCTATTCTAAGTCTGGAGGGAAATGTGCATCCATTTCAGGGGAGAAAGAAAAATGTGCAAAGTAGACTGATTCTGGGAAATACGGGTAATGGGGTTGGATGGGTGCCTGGTGTCCACCCACTGGTCCGTTCCCCTGAGCACACCTGAGACATTTGTTCATTAAGATAATGAAGCACGGTGGGTGCTTGCTATCAGCTAAGTACTGCGGCACATTTGCCCGGGGCCAAAAGGCGAATTTAAACATGGATCCCATACCTCAGGATCTCGACTCATTTTCTTCAGGAAAACATGCATCATATCAAGTGAAGCGCTGTTGGCTGGACCCTGTTGGAGCGGGGCGCATCGCACGGACCTGCATTTCGGCGTTTACCGCACTGGATTGAAAGTATGTGTGCGTGCACTTACCTGTCTCCCCAGAGGCTGAAGATTCCTAGACAGCGGATACCAAGGCTGGTGCTTTGTATCTGCCCCCAGCACTTCACAGCACACCCTAAGTGCTTGGGTAAATGCATGCTGGAGCTAAGGAGCACAGAGGAGAGAACATTGAATTTTGGCTAAGGAAAGGGGTCAGAGAAGGCTTCCTGAACGAGCAGGCATCTGAGCTGGACTCTGAGGACCAACCACGGATGATCCTAAAGGTCATTCCAGATTGAGGCAAGGCGAGTGAAGGAGGGAATGTGCAGTGGGCGAAGAGGTGGATGTGGATGTGAGCAGGGGGTAGGCAAGGAGGTTGGAGCTGGAAGGCACTTGCCTTGCCATAGCGGCCACAGCCAGGAAAACCCAAAACATCCGGTTTGCCGATTCTAGAATATGGGCGTGCAAATACAAAATAAAATATAGGGTATAGGGATTTTTTTAAAAAGAAGACGAAAAGAAAAAAGTAAAAAAAGAAAAAACAAATAAGGACAGCATTTTATATGGGAATTTCAGAAAAATCATAGGAAACCAAAAAGAAATGCCAAGGAAAATCCCTCACTTAAGACTCTGGGAACAAAAGCATCTTGATAGCATTTGAGGGGGGTCTGTATAAAAGGGGGAGAGAATAGAGATGACAATGGACCATTGCACTGTTTCTTATTGGTGAAGACATGAATTGGTTAAAAATTTTGAAAGCTAGTAGACATTTCTATTAAGAAAAATGAACTTCAAAACAAGAGAACAGTGATACACTGAAAACAAGACAAATGTTGGCCATTAAGGAATTCTAACTAAATTGTGGCACAGTCAATAGAATATTATGTAGCCATTAAAAATGAAGTATATTTATTAGAGAGATATTCACAATATATTGTTATGTGAAGATGCAAGTTACAAGTCAGAATGTCTGGAAGGACATATCTAAAATGTTAGCAGTGGGGGCGCCTGGGTGGCCCAATCAGTCAAGCGTGGGGCCCTTGACTTCAGCTCAGGTCATGATCTCAGGGTGGTGAAGTGGAGCCAGCATTGACTGGGCTCTGCGTTCAACGTGGAGTCGGCTTGTCCCTCTCTCTCTCTCTCTCTCTCTGCCCCTCCCCCCGCTTACACAACATGGACTCTCGCCCACTCTCTCTCAAATAAATAAATACATAAAATCTTAAAAAAATAAAAATAAAAATTTAAAAATAAAAATAAAATGTTTACACTGGTTCTCTCTAAATGTTTTTGATTATTAGTCATTCTCCACTTTCTCCTCCAAACCTGCACTATCTGAATTTTGACAATGAGCAGTTATTATCTTTTAATTCCAAAATAAACACATGGTTGAATCAAGCTTTAATCTCATTTCAAATGTACGTGGATCTTTCTTACGAGAGTGAAGTGACATCTGTGGCATTGGAAATCCGTGGCAAGTGGAGAGAAGACAGTCCTGCAGTCAGGCTGACCTGAGAGTTGCCCAAGTTGCCATTTTTTTATTCCCTGTGCTCTCTGGCTCAAGCTACTTCAAGACCTGGGCACAGTAAAATGTAGATCATAATCGTATCTACAGTGTTGTTGTGCCTGCTAGATGGAACAGCTGTAAAATGCTTAGCACTGAGCACTGCCCCTTGCCCCCTGAAGGGTGGTCAGTAATTGGAAGCTTCCATGGAGGAGAAAGCAAAGAGGCTTTAGAACACACCATTCTTTTTTTTTTTTAATTTTTTTTTTAAGATTTTATTTATTTATTTGACAGAGATCACAAGTAGGCAGAGAGGCAGGCAGAGAGAGAGGAGGAAGCAGGCTCCCTGCTGAGCAGAGAGCCCGATGTGGGGCTCGATCCCAGGACCCTGGAACCATGACCCGAGCCGAAGTCAGAGGCTTTAACCCACTGAGCCACCCAGGTGCCCCAAGAACACCATTCTTATCAGACCCTCCCTCTTGGTAGCAGCCATTAGCGCTGCCCGTAAATCCTCGACCTTCCCTCCCTTGTAGACCGTATGACTACACGGCCTCACCTACTTCGAGTTACAAGTGGCCATGTGACAGGCGCTGGCCAACAACATGAACAGAAGGAACATGTGTTACCAGTTAGCATCTTGCCGTGTTCTCTTTATCCATCTGCCGTGACAACCAGCAATTTCCAGGCAGTGGCTGCTCTCTCTGCCCAGATCCCACACTGAGGAGAAGCAGAGACTGGTACCTCTTCAAAGACATGTAGCATGAAGAGTAACCTTTGTTATTGGAAGCCACTAAGATCTGAGGGCCTGTTTGTCACAGAGCCTGATGTGACTCATGCTGACAGCCACTTCCCTGTTTTGTGACCTTGGCAAGGTTACTGAACCAAGTTTCCATTTCTTCCCCTGTAAGATGTAAATGTTAATATTCCCCCTCCATAGGTTGGTGAAGAAAACAAATTAATGTCTGAAGTGCTCAGCCTTGCATCCAGTAGGTACACATGAAATAATAGGGATATTATACTCTCACCGTATTTGCTTATTTGCCCCATCTGTTAAATGGGAGCAGGCATCAAAACCAAGGGGATCAGCTACTGCTTGCTCATTGTCTTTCTACCATTGAATATGCTTTTCCTTCAGCATATGAAGATACTTAGCTACACATGAATAAGAGATGGCAGAGTCAATGTAGGTAAGCACAGTCACTCAGACATTATTGATAATCTCCTTTTCATCCTTGAAGAAATGCCAAATGACTAGTAGAGTCAGCAGTCACATGGCCAGTAGGTCATGTCTCCGCCATAACAGCCAAGTTGGGTTGTGGTGATGGTTTAGATCACGGAAAGATTACCATGATCCTCAGCATCACAGATAGAATCATTCATATGAGTGTGATTTGGAGAGGTGGTCACAGGAACAGTGACCACCAATTTCTTCTGGTGTAAAACCAGTTTCTTATCACCTCAAAGCTTTAGAAACACGGTGGTCTGTAACATCAGAGACAGACAGAGTTGTGTGTCTGGGTTTTTTAATGCTCTGTGTGTTTCCCGGCTGAGACTGAGGAGGGAAGGGATCATGTGGCCACAAAAAAATCTGATTTCCAGAGCATAGAAAGGCTTTGTTTCTGTTGCTGCATAATCAGGAAGCCTCACGATTCTGACAGAAAATGAACAGTCCTCTGAGGATGCTTGGGCACGAGGCCAGACACCTCAAAGAATCCAGAAGGAGTGTGAAGAGTGGCTTCTTCTCCCCAGTGGGGCTCAGCAGGGGGTATCACAGCACCTTCCCAATTTGAAAAGGGAGGTGAGCCCAACAAAATTCCTGGGTGACAC
The DNA here is from genome assembly GCF_002288905.1 of Enhydra lutris kenyoni. Taxonomy (NCBI): domain Eukaryota; kingdom Metazoa; phylum Chordata; class Mammalia; order Carnivora; family Mustelidae; genus Enhydra; species Enhydra lutris. The sequence continues at coordinate 11,046,749 of NW_019154146.1, read as the reverse complement.
ACAATGGAGCCTCTATTACCTGCATTTCAGTTACTGGAGACTAATGCTAAATGAGGCACTCAGAAAACCTCTTCACTACCTCTAAGAGAGAGTAGCGGGCAACGGTAAGGGTAATGAGTAATGAATAGTCATACCTTACATTTGCAGGGTCCTTTACAGTGAACTGGGTGTTTTCCCATATGTGTATTCATTTCATCCATACAATGAAAAGATCAGCCAAGCAATAGAGAGATGCTGCTCCCCTTGTACCTCTACTCGACTAGCTGAAAAGCCAGAGTCTTTCAAGACCAAGTATTTCGCCAATACAGAAAGCAGCGGCAGAAGTGGAAGAGAGGCAGAAAGTCAGTTCTGGGACTTGGCAGCCCACTTGACAGAGAAATCGTCAAGCAGTCTTCCCATGAGTTAACCACATTACAAGCATACGATTTCTGTTCCATCCCGACCAACAAGAAGCCACCTCTCCATTTCCAGTGCCATTACACTGAGCCACGCCTTAAGGACCACATCCTTGGATTGTTTCCTACCTCCTACCTGGGCACCTCCCCTCCCATCTTCCAAAATGATGCCCGGCTAATCTTCCTAAGCATCACTATCATGTCTCCTGCTCGTGGGAGAATGTCTGGTGCCTACATCCAAGCTCCTAGGCCCATGACGCAGGTCCTCTGTGGGCCCGCGGGTCCCATCCTACCCCCTGTTAGTCAGATGTCCATTTCCACATTGCTTCCACCCTGGCTGGAAGACCTTTCCTTCCCCTTGCCACAGATCAAAATTCCACACACGAGGCCAACAGATGTCACATCTCCATGAAAATGTCACAACACCTCCAGGTGACAAAAGTTCTTCCACATCCCTGAATTACAGTGCCCTTCAGGACAGTCATCTTCAGAGCAGATATACCCATTCCTCTAAGGGTGACTAAGGCTTTCCAAAGAAGCGCACTGTCAAGGATACTTGGAAGGAAAGCAACATGTCGATCTTCAAATTCACTATCTGCCTTTTACCGAACACCTCTGCTCGCCTTTCACAATGGCTCTTCCCTCAGTTTACAAAAGAAAGGTGTCCTTTTCTCACTCTCTCTTTTTTAAAGATTTTATTTATTGGGGGCGCCTGGCTGGCTCAGTGGGTTAAGCCTCTGCCTTCGGCTCAGGTCATGATCTCAGGGTCCTGGGATCAATCCCTCCCTGCATCGGGCTCTCTGCTCAGCAGGGAGTCTCCTTCCTCCTCTCTCTCTGCCTACTTGTGATCTCTGTCTGTGTCAAATAAATCTTAATTTAATAAATAAATAAAATCTTAAGATTTTATTTATTTATCTGAGAAACAGAGAGAGTGTGCAAGTGAGGGGAGGGGCAGAGGGAGAGAGAGAAAGAGAATCTCAAGCAGACCTCCCACCAGGCTCCAGCTCATGACCCTGAGATCATGACCTGAGCTGAAATCAAGAGTTGGACGGTCAACCCACTGAGCCATCCAGATGTCAGAAAGGTGTCCCTTTCTCTTACTTCCAATCCTACTGGAGTGCATTGCTGGGGGATTAAAAAAACCCTCCTAGGCACCAAGTAGAGGAAAAATTGAAAATACTGCTGTAGGTGTTGGGGAACTGAATGGCTGTAAGGACCATGCATTCATTTGCTAGGACTGCGGGAACAAAGTACCATGAACAAATGGTTTCAGAAAAGAACCATATGGCCTCACAGTCCTGGGTACTAGAACTCCAAGATCAAAGTGTGGACAGGGTTGGTTTCTTCTCAGGGCCAAGAGGAAAGGCTCTGTTCCAGCTCCTTGGCTTGTACGTGGCCACCTCCTCCCTGTGTCTTCACATCCTTTTCTGTCTGTGCATGTCTGTCTCTCAGTCCAAATTTTCCCTTTTTATAAAGACACCAGTCATTGTGGATTAGGACCCCCCTAATGACCTCATCTTAATTAATTATATCTGCAACATCGTTTTCAAATAAGATCACATTTGGGGGTATTAGGGGTTAGGACTTCAACATATAAATTTGGGAGGGACACAGCTCCACCCATGACAGACTGGGCATAACAAATCCTTTGCAAGTCAGGTGGTTTCCAGTATCTTGCGTTCAACAAAATGGAAGGAAAAGATAGTGAAATTGTCAGGTGAGAGATCATTAAAATTAGCATTTGATAATGGATTACTATGTGATTTGGGACAAATGAGTCAGAAGGCATTCCAAAAATTTAAGGACATTTTTATAACGAAATTCTTTCCATTCCCATCTCCTTATTAATAAGAACAGGGATTTTCCATCTCTAAAAAATGAAAACTAGACATAGAAGGGGTGCTAACCACTGCCATTCCAGCAATAAAGTAATATTTATCCATAATACATACAATTAGGGGCGCCTGAGTGGCTCAGTCAGTTAAGCTGCTGCCTTCGGCTCAGATCATGATCCCAGGGTCCTAGGATCGAGCCCCACATCGGGCTCCCTGCTCAGGAGAGAGCCTGTTTCTCCCTCTTCCTCTGCCAGCCTTTCTGCCTACTTGTGTTCTATCTGTCAAGCAAATAAATAAAATCTTTTTAAAAAATAAATAAATAAATAAATAAATAAATAAAAATTTCAACATTTATAATATAGTAGGCATCATATCCCTTACAACAATTTAAATTTATAATAAAATTATAAATACCAATTCTTTAATGTGCAAAGAGCATAACTTTCTAAACTATTTTAGGGTCCTTAAGCAAATCCTTTAAAGATTGATTCGGTTCACAGTGACAAATTTTGTATTGTCCTTTAGGTGTCTGAGTGTCTTGGGGAATGTACAAAATATGGTCTTCTGTAGCTTATTGTCTGTCCAAGGGGATTAACCAAATTTTGATCTTGACCTAGTGTTGTCATAATTTCCATCCACAAATGGGATGGTGGAGCTGGGTGCATGCTGACAACCTTTGATTCCTTGAGGGACAGCATGGTGGCATGAAAAGTGCATGGTCTTAAACCACATAGATACCACATCACACCCATAGGACGGCTATTATGAGAAAAAGGAGGAGAGGAGGAGGAAGGGGAGGAGGAGGAGAGAGAGTGTTGGTGAGGATGTGGGTCCTTGGTGCAGTGCTGGTGGGGATATAAAGTGGGGCAGCTGCTGTGGAAAATGGTACAGCACTTCCTCGAAAAATTAAACCTAGAATTACTGTATGAACCGACAATTCCACTTCTGGGGATATACCCAAAAGAAATGAAAACAGGAATTCAAACAGATATTTGTGTACCAATGTTCATAGCATCATTCACAATAGCCAAAAGGGGGAAGCAATCCATATGCCCATCAACAGAAGAATAAACAAAACACAGCTCATCGGGTGCCTGCGTGGCTCAGTCGGTTAAGCGTCCTACACTTGATCTCAGCTCCGCTCATGATCTCAGGGTCATGGGATCAAGCCCCTCGTTGGGCTGCTTGAGGTGAAGTCTGCTTGTCTATCTCCTTCCCCTTCAGCACCCCCCGCTAAAATAAATAAATAACTCTTTAAAAAAAAAAAAAAAAAACATGGTATATACACAAAATGGAGTATTCTACAGCCTTTAAAAAGAAGGAAACTCTGACATCTACTACAATGTGGATGAACCTTGAAGACGTTACGCAAAGGGAAATAAGTCAGGCACGAAAGGACAGGATTGTGTGATTCCACTTACATAAGGTACCCAGAGCTATCAAATTCATGGACACAGAAAGTAGAGGATAGTTTCCAGGGGCTGGAGGAAGAGGGGAATGGGGAGTTATTGTGTAATAGTATTATGTTTAAAAGTAATATTATTGTAATGTTATTGTTTAATGAGTACAGTTTTTATTTTATTTTATTTATTGTTTAATGCGTTGCAGTTTTGCAGGATGAATAAAGTTCTAGAGATGGATGGTGGTGGCGGTTGCCCAACAGCATCGTTGTACTTAATGTTGCTGAAATGTACACTTAAAAATAGGTAAAATGCAGGGCACCTGGGTGGCTCAGTGGGTTAAGCATCTGCCTGTGGCTCAGGGTCCTGGGATCGAGTCCCGCATTGGACTCCTTGCTCAGTGGGGAGCCTGTTTCTCCCTCTGCCTGCAGCACTCCCTGCTTGTGCATTCTCTCTCTCTCTCTCTCTCTCTCTCTCTCTCTCCTCTCCCTGACAAATAAATAAATAAAACCTTTTTAAAAAGAAGGTAAAATGAGGGGCACCTGGCTGGCTCAGTCAGAAGAGCATGTCACTCTTTATCTCCGGAACATGAGTTCAAACTCCCTATTGGGTGTAGAGATTATTTAAATAAATGAAACTTTAAAAAAACAGTTAAAATGATAAATTTTATGGTATGTATATTTTACCACATTGTTTTTTTTTAAGTACATTGGTCTTTGGACTCAGACTGAAGTTCAAATCCAACATCTGTTAGGTGCGTGCCCTTGAACAGGTTGCTCTCTGAGTCCCAGAAAGGACATAAGAATGCTTAACCTGGAGGACTGTTGAGAAAATGAAAACGTAAAGGAATCTGTAGAGGATGTTGGGCTCTGCCACCCAGAAACTCTCTTCAGGAGTGAGGAGCCGTTGCTCCAGAGGCTGGGTGTTGGCCTCTGATGGCCCACAGCGGCCAACTCCTCAGGCACTGGCCCCCAGGAGATTTCCTCCCCCCACCACCCCCACCCCCCGGGGCTGGCAACCTCTGTCAGGAGACATCATCACGTGGTTGAGGTCAGCTGAGAAGGTCCAGCCCTTTGCCTCAATTTGGGAAAACTCTAGAGGGTTATCCCAACCTTAGGGCCTCCAGGGGGACAGGTGAGATCATTGTGAGTCAACACACGCTAGCCTCCACCCAGTCCTGCTTCTCTCACATTCTGCCAGCCAGCAGAGACGGCCCCTGGTGTGCCCCTCCGCATCTCAGAGTTAGTGTCCAGGTAACTATCCCCTGCTCGGAGCTTCCCGAGAACTTCCCGTTGTCCTCCCAATGAAACCCGAAGGGTCTTCATTCCCCTCCAGGCTGCGTGACTTAGTCATTGACCTGTCTGTCCTGCTTCTTCTGCCCCCACCTCCTCCCTCACCCCATCCCAGCCACACAGGGCCTTGACCACACCACACTCACCACACTCTTGCTAGATCCCCTGCCTGGGACCCTCCCCCCGCCACACTCCACCCCACTGCGCATACTCCAATCCATCCCTCCAGAGAGGCCTGTCCTATAATGTCCTCTGCAAGGGACGTCTGGCTGGCTCAGTTGGTAGAGCACGAGACTCTTCATCTTGGGGTTGAAAGTTCGAGGCCCACGTGTGGTGTAGAGATTACTTTAAAAATTAAATAAATAATACATTCCCCACGCACTCAGGAATCCTGCTCTATTCCTTTACCCTGCGCTGCTGTTCTCCGTAGCATTTACCATTATCTGAAATAATATTATGTATTCACTTGCTTATAACCACCAGAATGTAGTTCCTCAAAGGCGGGGACTTCCTCTTCCTTGTAGCCTGTGGTGTTCCCAGCACCTAGAAAGCCGGGCACATAATAGGCACTCAAGAAACTTGTGTGGAAAGAATTCAGGAATTAGCGATAACGTGTACGGAGCCTGAAACTCAGGGCAGAGCACAAGTCAGAGAATCAACAGATGGTACCTGCTATTATTTAATCATATTTCCTGTCTGTCCAATTCAGACAGTGAATGTCATATACCTTCTTATAGCGCTAGGCCCCAAATCACTCAAGAAACAAATATTTTTTAACCCAACTTGATTTGTTCTAAAGCCAGTGGTGAGGGAGAACTGGTGAGATCATTTTTATCCAGGCCGGCTAGCTGGTTCTACTTCATTTGAATGGCCAAGATTCTATCACATCATGATTGGTCTCTATTAAAATTAATTATGGTCAGACTCCATCCATCACCTCCCAGCAAGAGAAGACAGAGACTTCCGGCAAAAGTCATTCTGGCCACTTCCAGAGACAGAGGGTTTCTCTGAGGCCCTGTGTGACATTTCTTTACTCAAATCACCAAATATTGCTAATATTATTCAATAATCTTTTAGAAACTATAAAAAGGGAGGTAATAGATGTGAACTCTGCCCCCGAATCACTTAAAATCCAAACTTGTCAGAGCAGAAGAGAGAAGAGAGGCCCCATTATTTCTCACCTGTTCCCTGCCCTCCCCACTTCACCCTCCGTAACTTCCCCCTTCCCCTGAGCTCTGTTCCTCCAGGTCTGACAGGAACACGCCGCCTGGCATTCCTATCTATTTGATATCCCACAGTTCTTGGCTACATAGTGACAGTGCATTTTATGAATTATATGGCACGCACAGTATCTCCTGCTTTGCCATATTCAGGAAGCGGTGAATACATATGTACAATTTTAATGCAGTTCCCACAAAACCAGACTTCAGAATGCCGTGTAGAACTTGGTGACAATTCTTAGCTCTTTGTCCCTTCTTTTGCAGATTCGCGAAAACCTAAAGAAGGGAAGCCTCACCACGGGGAGGGCACACAGAGGCAGGGAAGGAGGGCGACAGCCATGAGCCAGGCACCGTGCGAGGGAAATTCATGTTCATTTTGTAACTTAATCCACACCGCAGCACTTTGAGGTAGTTATTATCCTCGATTTACAGATGAGGGAAGAGGTTAGAGAGACGAGTAATGTATGTTGGGTCACTCAGATGGCAAGTAATAAGTCAAGATTTGAATTAAACTTTCTCTGATTCCAAAGGCCCTCCTAAGATTTTGTCACGTTTTCATGTACCCTTAGTCTGGTCCCTGACATCCTTGAGCCCAAGCTTGGGTCTCCTCCGTAAGAGCTCCCATGCTACCCAGGATCCTATTTGGAAAAACAAACCAACCTATTAAAAAAGTTGCACTGTCAGATGAAAAAATACTGTAAAGCCACAATAGTTAAACAGAATGGAAACAGTATGGTGGTAGAGTTCAGGAATAAATTCAGGCATATGACAGAGGGTGCATTTCAAATTCTTTCAAATTGAAGAAAAAATGAATTATTCTAAAATGGCATTAGGAAACCGGGTTAGTAAGACAATAAGTATTGGTAATGTGTACATCGTACAGTTAGATGAGATGAGATGTGAGTCAGAATAACTTTCTGAATTATGGACTTTTTTTTTTTTAGGGCTTGAACTCACAACCCCGAGACCAAGAGTCCCACGTTCTGCGGACTGAGCCAGCCAAGTGGCTGGAGTTTGGGGCTTTTTCAACTCTCTGGTCTATAAAGCACTCTGATCTTAATTCTTCACACAGTCTCCTACAATACTTTCACAATTTACAAAGTGTTTTCACTTCCGTTTGGGCAGGACATGTGTTATTATTCCCACTTTCTCGATAAGGACACCGAGGCACAGCGTGGTTAGGTTCACAGCTAGCGTCGTGGGTAAAACTTAAGCCCGGGGCTTCCTGATTCCTGAGCAGCCAGCCAGCTGACTCTCAGACCAACTCTCCACCCAGCCCTGGCTTTCACACCCACACAATTTAAACAATGCAAAACAAATAACATCACTACATTAACATTAACACAATAACTATGTTAATTTCTCTGTATCCCTGTTCAGTCTCTGTCCATAGCACACATATTTTTACATAATTGCAATCATCGTTTAATTATAATGTAGTGGCCCCTTTTTCCACTTAACATTGTATCCGAAGTCCCCACTGCTGTTTACAGTTTTGTAGCCAATGACTGATGCAGATCTTGACTGTCTCTTACACGCTCCTCTTCTTTAATACCATCCATGTAAATCTCCATCTCTAATCCAATTGCTCTTAAATGAATTTCTTTCACATGAGTGAGTGCGGGCCATTGTGTTCCTCTTTTCAGACAGCCATTTATCTCCTTTCCCTCAAAGAGAAGTCTTGTTTCTTTTCCCAGCCCTGGGTAACTTCACATATTGTGTTTGGATTCCTCTGCTCTCGGAGTCTCTCTCCTGTGGGTGCACGTCAGGGAGCTCTCCCGCAGGCTTTTGCCTGGGTGTAAGCAGCAGAAGGGGGCGTCTGTTGCCTTCTGGGAGTGTGTCTGACCATCGTGTTCCTGTTAAGGATTCACTCCTCGCTCCTTTTTTAACCTGTGGCTTCTCAATTTAGCTTCCTTGGGACAGTCATCACTGAAAGCATGATTCACCCCCATGGTTTCCTCCCTGGCTGGGGAGAAATTTCAAACTGAACATTTTCATCACCGTTATGTATACAGTGTGATTCATGGAGAACAGACCCTGCTTAGAGTATTAAATAAGTCATTGTTTTCAATCATTCACACCGTGTGTTAGGAAAGAGAGACACTTTGCATATGTAATGTTCTAGAAATGGCCTCATGGAAACACGCTCTGACTTGACTGGTCTTTGGAAAGGAGTGGATCGAGGAGAGACATGGAAAAGACACGCTTTTGGTCAGTGTCTGTCCTGAACGTGCCATAAGGTCAAGTTTGGTCCACTTAAAATAAAGGTGTTATGAGGCCTTAACAAGGCCATACTCAAGTAGGCTGTCAATAAACACCCACGGAATGTCTACACACAGCCCTGTTGGCTCTCCGGGGAAAGTTTGCCGTCCCTGCTCTCCAGAAACTGATTCTCTACCCCAAGTTGTCCAGCTGACAACATGCTGGCCAGATCGGCCTCAAGAGGGTGATCTAATAAGAGGGCTGCGATCGTTTTACGAAAGGTTGATTTCGATCGCGTTTCTAACCACGAAGTGCTTTTACTTAATTAAAATGAAGCTAATGAAGCTACAGGATAATCGTAACAACAGTAATAATAACAGAGAGGGGCTATTATAATTCGGTTTTGCTTTCAGACGTCTAATTGTGCACGGGGAAGAATAAGAATGAGTTTTTGTCTAAGACCAAATGCAACTATCGCCTTTTTTGTCATTAAGGAGACTTTCCTGGGGAAAGGAGTCCTGATTCCATCTGGGGAACAAAGAAGGAAAATTTATGAGTTAGTACATCCCAGATTGATCGTCACTTCCCATGCCTCGGCTCAGATGGGCCAGGAATGGCCAAACATGTTGGAACATCATGCTTTAGTGAGGCAGAGGCATTGCCAACAGTCGAAAGTTACGGTAGCTGTGATTCAGGAGGGGGAACAGCAGCCTCGACCTGAGGAAAATGTAGTGCTCCGGTAACGAGCCAAATTGCTGGCACTGTCAGTACCCGCAATTTCATTTTATTGATTGTCTCCCGTGAAACATGAGGCTCTTGATTTGAATCATTTGTATGGGTGTCATATTGGGTTAATTGCAAAGCAATTGGATTTAATAATAATATAACGGTGTATCCATGTACATGGATTCCTAGAATCGTGAGAAGTGAATTGCACTTGATCATGAGGTTGTGCTTCCCGGTGCCAGGATGAGCAAGTCCCAGGCTAATCGTGTAAATGTAAGCTGCTCAGGGTGAGCTTTAACATATATGCCAGTTTAGATTGCTACTGCAAATACTTTCTAGGGCTGCAACGTGATTGGATGCCCTTGAACTTGAATTGTTTTTAAAAGCCCAGCCTTAGGTTGAGTTAACAGCGTGCCATTAAGATCAGTACCAATGTAAACACAGAGAATGTAGGCTTTCTGTCGGCGACGCTCTCCTGCAGATTTTCATAGCTGCTGAAATTATTTTGCTCTTAGCTAAGCTGTTTTGTCTTTGTTAGTCCTTCCAGTGAGGAATGCAAGGAAGACGGTTCTCAAAGTGAACAGAAATTCCCGAAAAGCAAGGGCACAGACAAAAGAAATCAACAACCAAGTTCATTATTTCTTGGCAACTGAAGAAACAACATAGTTCTATATTTGTGTAATTATTTTTACATTTAAATGGGTGGATATTTTCCAGTTCTCCAGTTGAAGGATGTTCCTTTCTAAGGGGGAAAAGCAGGGGTGGGGGATAAATTTTCTGGGAAAATTTGTGAAGAAAAAAATTAAAGGAAAAATTCAAGTCAGATCCAAGTAGGAAAACTTCAGAGGTTTTAGAGAAAGAGGAAAAAGGAGGATGAGGAGGTGTTATAAAATGAGAAGACTAACTCAGTGCAGACCGCCTGTTATAGCAGAGGCACTCAATAAATGTTTTTGAATCAGTAACTCAATTAACTGAGCTTTTAAAAAAACCTGTGAAGGGGCGCATGGGTGACTCAGTCCGTTGAGTGACTGACACTTGATTTCAGCTCAGGTCATGATCTCAGGGTCATGAGATCGAGCCCTGTCAGACTCTGCCCTCAGCGCGGCATCTGCTTGAGATGCTCTCCTTCTCCTCCTCCCCCTGCCGGCTCTTCCTCTTTCTAAAATAAATAAATAAAGTCATTAATTAAAAAAAAAGTTGTGAAGAAAGTTAATAAGCCATCAAAATGTATTGCCCAGATTGCCGTCTCTCACGCCACTAAAAAGGCATAACAAACATTCTTTGTGTAGGCCAAAGTTGGAATTTACATTACATTATATTACGTGAATTTACATTAACACATTGTCTTCACTAGTTAGATTTACTTTGTTCACCATTTTCACTAGGAACATTGCTATAACATCTTTTTTTTTTTTTTTTGGAAGATTTAAAAAATGTATTTATTTGAGAGAAAGAGAGAGAGAGTGCACACATTGGCAGGGGGTGGGGCAGAGGGAGAGGGAGAAGCAGACTCCCTGTGGAGCCCAGCTCCGGGCTCCATCCCCGGACCCTGAGATCCTGAACTGAGCCAAAGGCAGACGCTTAACCGGCTGAGCCACACCAGGGGCCCTTGTGTAACCTCTTAATATTATTCAACTCCATGGTCAAATTGGAGAGGTCACTGGGAGGATCACTGACTTATACAGTTCATCCAGAGCCAGCATGTAAAATCATTCACCTACACCCAAATGCTTCTCGTTTCCCTTCCATTTGGAGAATCTGACTTCCTCGCCAATTCGGAGACAATTTTGGCGGACACGAAATAAAAACCAAAACTAGAGACACTGAATAAGCATGTTATCTATGAAGAGATTTGCTATGTTTGTTCCCTACAGGTTGATCTTTTTATGAATACAGACCAATGCCACAAAGTGGTTTTTAAATGTTTTTCGGAAATGTGTTTGAATGCATGTGCTAATGGCTGAGATGAGGCCGCATTGAAACGCTAACGAATTATAGGACCGTGTGTTCAAAGCTGCTCTGGGCCACACTTGACAGCTGAATCAACTGAAGGCAACAGCAGTGAGAGAAGACAAGAAACGAAGCTCCTTTTATCTTGCACAGATCTTCATTTTAATTTGGTGTGGATGGAGCAATAATATTACAGACTTAGGAGGAATATAGGAACCTAGGAAATTCTAAAAGGAAGGACTTAGGTGAAATGAGACACGACCAAGAAGGAAGCTTCCCATTTATGACTACAGTAAAGTGCATGGCACTTCCTGGCATAATGGGGACAATGGGAAGCAGTATCCTTCTGTCAGGATGATAGTCCCATTTCTTCGGCCTTTTGATTTCACCAGGCACCAGATTTTCTTAATTAAAACAAGGCTCCTATTAAGTAAAAATCATAAAATGAAGAGACTTAAGTAAGAATCAACAAAAGAAGGAAAACAACATTAAAACAATGGATCCTGCCTGACTATTCAAATTTGTATATAGCTGCTCATAAACACGCATATTGTATAAAAAGTACAGCAGTTTTTAGCATTGAAACGAAACTTGGACTCAAGACCCAAGAAAAAGTTAATAAATGCTAAAGTGCTCTTCTCTTAGGGAGATTCTCCCTCGGATTGAACAAATGTTATTTACATTTTATGTATTCTAGGAGCACTTTTTTTCTTTGTTCATAGGCATTTTATTCGGAGCCTGGAAAACAAACCAAACAAACAAAAAATTAAAAATCCTGTTGCTTTTAGTTCTATCCGCTGAGAGTCCCATCCTCCCTTTTTCTACCTTGTTTCTACTGCCTCTCCATTATAATAGCAAAGAAAAACAAGAACCCTACAGTATTTGTGCAAAATTTCACCAAAATGCTCCACCCTGTGCCCCAACAAATACTGTCTAAAAAATGGGGCTGGGGCGGGGGTGGGCAGCAGGATTGCCAAATGTGACCTGGAAGGGTGCTGTGGGAATCCTGCGCTCAGGATCTCTCTTGAGCTTCTATCTTAGGAAAGATTTGCAATTTTTATCCGGTCACAGAACAAATACAACCATGACTATTGTTTCACAATCTAGGCAGCGGATTGCACGGACTGGATTGCATGTTTCTTCTTCTATCACATTTCCAACAGTTGCAAATGTTTCTTCCTCTGGGACATCAGGATGTCACATTGGTTTACTATGGGGGGGCCGGGCTTTAGAACTGGAGACAGCCGGTGATTGGCTGAGGGGAGATGACGCACGCTGGCTGCTCCACCCACCCTCGATCCGGGCTCTGTTGAAGCACTGACCCACCAGACTGGCTTCCCCCGCCCTTATTTTGCTTCTGTGTCCTTGTTCATGTCTACACCGACCATATTACAGTCCCCAAAGCAGGGCACCTGCTTTAGCATTTATGACCATATTTCTGGACTATCACTATATTGAAATCAAAGCTGTCCCAGAAGATCTAGAATATGCATTTTCTCCTGTCCATCCATCCACAACAATCTATCCCATTTTTTAGGAACTCATCTGAGTGCTCCTCCTTCAAGAAAATGTCTTTAACTATTAACTATTTAACTTCTTTAAGAATTCCAGTGACCCTCTTTCTGAACTAATAGCTTGAAAAATGTCTTACGTTAAGTTGATTTACCTCTATTGAATGTATTATGACGTTATATTTTAATTTCATCCATGTTATTGTTTTTTTACCGTGTGAAATAAGCCTTACATCTGTTACTTTGATAAATGTGCAGAAGAGGGAAGGGTTTTTTTGGTTTTGTTTTGTTTTGTTTTGTTTTTAAGATTTATTTTTTTTTAAGAGAGAGGGGTGGTGTTGCAGAGTGAGAGGGAGAACCCAAAACAGACTCCATGCTCAGGGATGGAGCCTGACTCGGGCTCAGTCGCAGGACCCTGAGATCACCACCTGAGCACAAACCAAGTGGGACCCTTAACCAACTGAGTCACTCAGGTGCCCCTAGAGGGGAGGTTTTCATTTTTGTTTTGTCAAGTATACTATATATATGACACATATATATTGGAGTTTATATGTTATATATATATATGTTGGAGTTTTTAGTTTTCTAAGGCTATTTATGTCCAAAAACTACTTTGCCTACTCCCTTGGTCCTCTAAAAGAGACACATATATAATCTATTTATTTAAGTAATTACCGATGAAGGCATAGATTGGGGATGGTCTACCTAAAGACCCTTGGTGACAAGTCTTAAAAATCTTAAGCCAAGATAGGAACAGTAGTATGGCTATTGGCTGTGCCCGTCTAGAGATGCAATGGTCTCACCTCATAATAGAAACCCTATGTGTTCTTGTTCCTTGTTTACTATCTCTGTTCTTTCTTTTAACCTTTTTTTATTAACATTAACTTTTTTTAAAAGATTTTATTTATTTGAGAGAGAGAAAGAGAGAGAGCAAGTGAGCCAGCATGAGCAGGGAGGAGAAGGAGAAGCAGTCTCCCCGTGACCAGGGAGTCCAATGTAGGGCTCAATCCCAGGACCCTGAGATCATGATGTGAGGCTAAGGCAGCGGCTTAACCGACTGAGTCAACACAGGCATATCTCAGTGTTTTTTAATAAAATAGTAAATACTGGAGTTTGAAGGGATCAAGTATATGCCTCTATTCCAATACCACTGCTACCCGAATGTCTATTGATGTTTTCTACACCTGGTCAGACTGTCTTTGTTTGAACAAATACGATGAACATAACATTTTGAGTATCGATGCTCATGTTATCAGAAATTTCGTTCTTACAGTGAGCTAAAATTAGATTCATTACCTATAAGTTTTAAACTTTGGCCCTAGATATGCTCCCTGGAGGAATAAAAATAAATCTGCTTGGGGCACCTCACCTGGGTGGCTCAGTCAGTTAAGTGTCTGAATTTGGCTTAGGTCATGATCTCTGGGTCTGGGATCGAGCCCCACGATGTACTCCACACTCAGTGGGGAGTCTGCTTGTCCCTCTGCCCCTCCCCCTGCTTGTGCTCTCTCTCTCTCTCTCTTTCAAATAAATAAGAAAAATCTTTGAAAAAAAAAATCTATCCCCACTTTTCTTCAGAGGCCCTCCATGTGTGTATAGCTTTTCAGTTGTTCCACATGAGTACTTTTGTCTCCAAATCAAGTATCCTCAATTCTTTCTATGGTTCTTCTAGACATTTCAATTTCCTCCTTCTTCATTCATTCAGTCAACTTTCACTGAAGATCTACTAAGTTGAAAGCATTGTGCTGCCTCCTGTCTATATAATGATGAGCAAAACCAGACATGGCTCTTGTTCTCATGGAACCCAGAGTCGAGGCAGAAAAGACCACATTCATCACCTAGTCACACTAATGTATTGATAATTAAGAGCTCAGATAAGTGCTCTGAAGGGAAAGAATGTCATTCCATGCAAGCATAGGACAACAGAACCTGACCTAGTCTGGAGATCCGGGGAAGGCTTCCCTAAAAAAGTGGTGGCTGAGCTGAGATGGGAAGAAATAGTGGGATAAAGGGTGGAGAGGAAGACAGGTAACAGAAGAGAGAGAGGGATCAGCATGGTCAGGGATCCTGAAAGAGAGGGTATGTTGTCAAAGAAGGAAAGAATAACAAGGTAAAGTAAAGACAATGAGGGATAGAGAGGTGACAGATAAAGCTGGGGAGTTTAGGACAAAGAATATGACCAGGAGCCTTGCAGGTCTGGGAAAGGTTTTGGATTTCATCCCAAAAACAATAAGAAGTCACTGAAGGGTGTGGTGAATTGTGGTAAATTCCTGGTCCCCAGGTCACCAAATATTCTGGCTTTACTTCCTCCAGTGTTCCTCCCTTTGGGCAGATCACACATCCCTCCCTACAGAACTCAGAGAAGACCTTGTGACCACTTTGGCCAGTGAACTGTGGGCAGCCGTGGTGTTTGTCCCTTCTGGACAGAAGCTTTAAGAGCCAGCACGCGGACCATACTTTCTCTTCAGTCATGTCATTGCCACCATGACCAGCAATGGCCCATACAGAGGCTGCTCCCTCAGCTTGAATTCCAAAGTGAAATTTCCATGGAGCAAAGCTGTGAATGACCGATAAAGGGCTGTTGTTGAAAGCTAGCAAGATTGTTTGTTACGACAGTATTACCTAACATATTCTGACAGATACAAAGGACTTTAGGGGGCCTGAGGGAACATGACCAAATTTGTGTTTTGAAAAGATGAGTAACTACTCTTCAGAAAGTAGACTGAAAAGAAACCAAAGTAGATTCTGGAAAACCAGTTAAGCCATTATTATATTTACCAAGTAACAAGGCAGCACTAAATTGGAGAGTGGTGAACACACAGATACAAAGATGTAGGTATAGCCAAAAGCTATTTAGGAGATAAAATTTTCAGTACTTAGTGATAGATTTGGATTCTCGGTAGGAGAGGATGTGGAGAAATAGATGTACCGGGAGTCATGACTATGTTTCTGGCTACATTTCAGATGAACACTGATGGGCTTCTGAAGAAATGGGTAAAAGCAGAGGAGGCCAATACTCAATACTTAAGGAAAGATCATGAGGTTGGTGTAGCGCAAACCTAACGTGAAGCACCTTGGAGGCAGCCACGTGATGTTCAGTGGGCAGCTAGTAAGAGCCCAAAGAACTAGCTGGCTAATGGGCAGCTCTAGAACCCAAAGGTGAGGTTACAGATACAAACTTAGGAATCGCTGGCATATAGCTGGTGGTAATCATGGGCAGTAGTGAGTTTGCTAGGTACATATGTGTGTGTGTAAGAGAAGTTGATTGATTTTAGGATTAAACATTTAGAAGCTCCAAAATGTGATATCTGGGGACAGACTTACTCTTATTAAGAAGGATTAGCCAGAGAGGAGGAAGGAGAATCAGAAGAAAATGAGGTCTCCAAAGCCATAAAAAAAGACTTTTTCAAAAAGAGCGCAGTGATTCAATGTTAAGGCTCCTCAGAACTCAAGAAAGATGAGGACCAAGAAATCTCCATTGGTTTAACCACATGAGCGTCATCAGAGGCCTTTGCCAAAGCTGTCTGTTACCAGAATGATGTGGCAGAAGGCTGGCTGGTGTGGTGCCACACACAGCCCTCCGGGGCCCTGCTGCCTCCAGCACAAAAACAAGAGTGAAGTGAGGTCTGGGTGCTCTGTGCATTATTTCAGCACAAGAGGACCCACATCTCACGTGCAACTTTCCCGGCCAGGAGCTCACCAATATTCACTAACATGCTCCCTAGATATACACAGTAGCATATCCTGCCCACTTTCTTCACCCTTAAACAAAAAATTCTAGCTCTAAACCATAATACAACCATTATTTATCATCACTTTGTGGGTATTTAGGAAAACAGAATTAACTACAGATGCCACGCTACTCAGTTATGAATCTAAACAGACTCTCAAAAAGTATATTCACATTAATCTAATTAAGAGAAAGTCCAAAAAACCACATGCAATGCAAAAACACACACACACACACACACACACACACACACACACACACACACACACACCCCTCTCTACTGATTATATATATTCTTACTTTCAAATTAGAGTGGGTTTCGGGGGGTGATGGGAAGACGGGGATGAAGAAAGAAATCTCCTTTATTTTCTTCATTTCTGGTTCAGACTGCTTTTACAAATATTTTGACTATGTATTTCTAGCTTACTCACTTATAAAATTATCTGTTTCTTCTCTTTTTACAGAATTTTTTATCCTATGAATCCTTTTTTTTGAACTATCTCAGACCTGGCCTTTTGTTACTTGCCCACTCCTGCTACCTCATGTCTCAGCTCCTTGCCCCTCTCCAATTTATTTTGCATAAATACTTGCCTGACAGACTCCTATTCCTAAAATCCTATTTTAATCACTTCTAGCCCTTTCAAGAACTTATAATGGCTCCCTACCTCCCACCACATGAAAAATAGAGTTCTCTACTTAGAACACAACACTTGCCACAATCTATCTCTATTTGACTCATTCAAGTGTTTCAACTCCTCCTCAAAGTACAACCTCCACTTCCCTTAGGCTCTGTCAGAACCAGCTCCCGGACTACTACTCACCTTTCCTCTATGCTCTGGTACCTGCCTCTCCTTGGGCTGAAATGCCCTCTGCTAGTCTCTTCACAGAACCAAATCTCAGCCATCTTTCAAGACCCTGTAGGAAAAAAATCTACACACAGAAATTACTTAACTTTTATGAGAAATTCGCTAATTAAAAAACGAATTCTTGGGAGATTTTACAATGCCACCCTCTTTACGAATTACCTCACTGAATACTCAGAATAGCCCTTTGAGGTGAGCCCATTTTGAAGATGATCAAAGTAAGGATTCAGTCCACCGATGGAAAGCCCCCTCCCACAGCGCCTACCCATAACAAGGATTCGATAAATGTTGACTGTTATTATGCCCACTCCAGAGACGTAGTAACTCTGTTCCCACAACTGTCCATGAAAGCGCTAGAATGCAAACTAGCTTTGGAGCCCACCCGTTGACCTTGCCAGGTAGCATGGCTATGTTGCTGAGCTTTCCTCAGCCATGACAGTCAACTCTCTATGATCTGTGCTCTCTGAATTCCTTAACAGGAGAAGTGCCTATACTACTCTATATTACACTCAATGGCTACCATAGACTTCCTCTTTCCTCAATATATGTCTTATCTCAGGCTGTCTAAGAGTAAAGCCTACCAGTATGCAGATAAATGCTTAACAACCATTTCTCGAGAAGAAGAGGGAGCTGGCTCATAGTGTACCTTCATGGTGTTGGCTGACTTCAGGGGTGTAAATATTCCTACCGTGATCAATTTCAAGATATCTAAACAAAGCCAACCAATCCATAAAATTGCTAAAATGTTTAACCATTGGTCTTGCAAGTTGGGGCAAGTTGACTGCCGCACACTACTTGTCCTAAGAATTAAATATTACACGTATTCTCTCGTGTTTCCTAGTACCAAGCTTACTAGGGAGCGATTAGGACACATGACCACATATCTGGAGCTTCTGATCCGAGGTGCAAGTTACATATAAACATTTACTTAGCCTCCTTCCCAAAATCCTATTGAAAAGAGGATACACAGGGACTCCTGGGTGGCTCAGTGGGTTAAAGCCTCTGCCTTCCACTCAGGTCATGATTCCAGGGTCCTGGGATCGAGCCCTGCATTGGGCTCTCTGCTCAGCTGGGAGCCTCCTTCCTCCTCTCTCACTGCCTGCCTCTCTGCCTACTTGTGACCTCTGTCTGTTAAATAAATAAATTATTTTTAAAATAATAAGATAAGAAAAGAGGATACACAAAAGCTAATGCTTCCATAATAATCCTTACACAGGAAAAGGTGCCAACGGCCAATTAGAAAACTTCACAGATTCACAAAAGACAAGAAAGCAGAGGGACTCCTATTGATGGATAAGCCAAAGGAAACCACAAATGGAAACCAACACCCATGAGGGCCACTATGGAAATGGCAGCCATTCTTCCCAGGGAGACTCAGCAGGTATGGAGAGCTCACATGGACGGTGGAGCAAATAATCAGGGTGACTCATTGAAGGCGAAAGAAGAGCTGAGCCAGTTTGCCCCCTCCCTCTTCTGCATATTGTGAGCACCGCGTCCCCAGCTACAGGTCTTGGAATTGCTTTCTAAACTAAGTGCAGTGTTTCTCTGGGAAGGACCCCCCAGCGTGGATATTTAAGGCAGGAGAAATAGAGTGGAGCCTCTGTTATCTGAACTTTCAAATGGACTCTCAGGGGAAAAGTGGGTCCAGCTTTAGTGGCCCCACTAAAGTTAAGTTCAGTGAATGAATGAATGACTCTTCTAGCTTGGAGACAAATAAATAACTCTTCAAGCAACACAATAGCCTAAGCAAATGCATACAAAATCTGGGCTTAAAACTAATAAAAATGTGTTTTAGCAGCCAAGTTGGAGAAGAGGAGGAAGGAAATCTCCAAGTGACACAAATGAAGAGATACATCAAGGGCACCAGTTGCACAGTCCATGTCCTCTGCAACTGGGGGTGACCATGAGATAGAGGTTTAGTCAATATGACGTAAGCAGCAACACACAAGGGAATTCTGGGAAAGCTGGTCTTTCCTGATCAGGGGGCCATCCATTCCTCCTTGTTTCTTCTCCCTTGTCCTGTTTGGACCATGGCTTGTGAGGCTTGAAATGGAAGAGCCAACATGCCAGGAGAAACAAGGAGAAGTATAGGAACTACTTCTTGAGGATGGAGGGGCAGGAAGATAGAGGGAGCTTGAGGAAAAAGACAAGGCTACAGGTAGTTCTTCCCCGCTCTAAGTTCTTCCAGCCTTCCTGTTGTGTTAGAAAAATAAAACCCTTCCATGCTAGGTCGCTATAACTAGTCTTGGTTGCATCCCAAAATGACACATTGCATGTCTGGAAAATTGGATGGAAGAAAAATACCTCTAAGAATGAAAAATTCCAGGCCTGAGATAAATAAATGTGTGTAGGGGGTCTAAATTTATACACCTTGCTTGACCCAGGAATCCTAATTGAGAAACTAAGTTAAATAAAAAATTAAGCCAGGGTATTTGAAATCTCTAGAGCCCCAGCAGTAAAAATAAGCACTCACTCCATGGGACATTATCACATCTCCAAGGGAGGAGCAAGAATTAAAGATAAGTCCATAGTTAAAAATTACAAGGTCCGTAAAAGAATACACTACCGTGGGATGAATCAACTGATAGAGCAGAGGGAAGAATCAGCACTCTGAGAACTGATGAAAAAAGAACACCCTGAAAGGGACCATGAAATAACTATAACATGACTGAAGATATAAACAAAGGCATAGAAACCATAATGAAAAAAAGACCAAAAACAACAACAACAACAAAACAAAACACCCAAACTTTGAAAAAAACAAAATTGAGTCTCTGTAAATGAAAAACATAGTCACTGAAATTAAAAATTCAATGAACAGGGTAAGGTATCTGGGTGGCTCAGTCTGTTAGGCATCCAACTCTCAGTTTTGGCTCAGGTCATGATCTCGTGGGTTATAGGATGGAGCCCCGAGTCAGGCTCCACGCTCAGGGGGCAGTCTGCTTGAAGATTCTCTCCTTTTGGCCCTCCTCCCACTCTCTCTCTCTCTCTCTTTCTCAAATAAATAAATAAACAAATAGATCTTTAAAAAAAAAAAACCCTCAGTAAACAGGATAATGAATAGTTAAGACAAATGTGAAGAAAGAATCCATAAATCAGAAGACAAATTTGAGGAAACTTCTACAAATGTAGGACAGAGAAACTATGAAATTGTAGTTAAGAGCCATTGAATGGGACGCCTGGGTGGCTCAGTTGGTTAAGCAGCTGCCTTCAGCTCAGGTCATGATCCCAGCGTCCTGGGATCGAGTCCCACATCGGGCTCACACACACACACACACACACACACACACACACACACACACACACACACACCCCTCTCTACTGATTATATATATTCTTACTTTCAAATTAGAGTGGGTTTCGGGGGGTGATGGGAAGACGGGGATGAAGAAAGAAATCTCCTTTATTTTCTTCATTTCTGGTTCAGACTGCTTTTACAAATATTTTGACTATGTATTTCTAGCTTACTCACTTATAAAATTATCTGTTTCTTCTCTTTTTACAGAATTTTTTATCCTATGAATCCTTTTTTTTGAACTATCTCAGACCTGGCCTTTTGTTACTTGCCCACTCCTGCTACCTCATGTCTCAGCTCCTTGCCCCTCTCCAATTTATTTTGCATAAATACTTGCCTGACAGACTCCTATTCCTAAAATCCTATTTTAATCACTTCTAGCCCTTTCAAGAACTTATAATGGCTCCCTACCTCCCACCACATGAAAAATAGAGTTCTCTACTTAGAACACAACACTTGCCACAATCTATCTCTATTTGACTCATTCAAGTGTTTCAACTCCTCCTCAAAGTACAACCTCCACTTCCCTTAGGCTCTGTCAGAACCAGCTCCCGGACTACTACTCACCTTTCCTCTATGCTCTGGTACCTGCCTCTCCTTGGGCTGAAATGCCCTCTGCTAGTCTCTTCACAGAACCAAATCTCAGCCATCTTTCAAGACCCTGTAGGAAAAAAATCTACACACAGAAATTACTTAACTTTTATGAGAAATTCGCTAATTAAAAAACGAATTCTTGGGAGATTTTACAATGCCACCCTCTTTACGAATTACCTCACTGAATACTCAGAATAGCCCTTTGAGGTGAGCCCATTTTGAAGATGATCAAAGTAAGGATTCAGTCCACCGATGGAAAGCCCCCTCCCACAGCGCCTACCCATAACAAGGATTCGATAAATGTTGACTGTTATTATGCCCACTCCAGAGACGTAGTAACTCTGTTCCCACAACTGTCCATGAAAGCGCTAGAATGCAAACTAGCTTTGGAGCCCACCCGTTGACCTTGCCAGGTAGCATGGCTATGTTGCTGAGCTTTCCTCAGCCATGACAGTCAACTCTCTATGATCTGTGCTCTCTGAATTCCTTAACAGGAGAAGTGCCTATACTACTCTATATTACACTCAATGGCTACCATAGACTTCCTCTTTCCTCAATATATGTCTTATCTCAGGCTGTCTAAGAGTAAAGCCTACCAGTATGCAGATAAATGCTTAACAACCATTTCTCGAGAAGAAGAGGGAGCTGGCTCATAGTGTACCTTCATGGTGTTGGCTGACTTCAGGGGTGTAAATATTCCTACCGTGATCAATTTCAAGATATCTAAACAAAGCCAACCAATCCATAAAATTGCTAAAATGTTTAACCATTGGTCTTGCAAGTTGGGGCAAGTTGACTGCCGCACACTACTTGTCCTAAGAATTAAATATTACACGTATTCTCTCGTGTTTCCTAGTACCAAGCTTACTAGGGAGCGATTAGGACACATGACCACATATCTGGAGCTTCTGATCCGAGGTGCAAGTTACATATAAACATTTACTTAGCCTCCTTCCCAAAATCCTATTGAAAAGAGGATACACAGGGACTCCTGGGTGGCTCAGTGGGTTAAAGCCTCTGCCTTCCACTCAGGTCATGATTCCAGGGTCCTGGGATCGAGCCCTGCATTGGGCTCTCTGCTCAGCTGGGAGCCTCCTTCCTCCTCTCTCACTGCCTGCCTCTCTGCCTACTTGTGACCTCTGTCTGTTAAATAAATAAATTATTTTTAAAATAATAAGATAAGAAAAGAGGATACACAAAAGCTAATGCTTCCATAATAATCCTTACACAGGAAAAGGTGCCAACGGCCAATTAGAAAACTTCACAGATTCACAAAAGACAAGAAAGCAGAGGGACTCCTATTGATGGATAAGCCAAAGGAAACCACAAATGGAAACCAACACCCATGAGGGCCACTATGGAAATGGCAGCCATTCTTCCCAGGGAGACTCAGCAGGTATGGAGAGCTCACATGGACGGTGGAGCAAATAATCAGGGTGACTCATTGAAGGCGAAAGAAGAGCTGAGCCAGTTTGCCCCCTCCCTCTTCTGCATATTGTGAGCACCGCGTCCCCAGCTACAGGTCTTGGAATTGCTTTCTAAACTAAGTGCAGTGTTTCTCTGGGAAGGACCCCCCAGCGTGGATATTTAAGGCAGGAGAAATAGAGTGGAGCCTCTGTTATCTGAACTTTCAAATGGACTCTCAGGGGAAAAGTGGGTCCAGCTTTAGTGGCCCCACTAAAGTTAAGTTCAGTGAATGAATGAATGACTCTTCTAGCTTGGAGACAAATAAATAACTCTTCAAGCAACACAATAGCCTAAGCAAATGCATACAAAATCTGGGCTTAAAACTAATAAAAATGTGTTTTAGCAGCCAAGTTGGAGAAGAGGAGGAAGGAAATCTCCAAGTGACACAAATGAAGAGATACATCAAGGGCACCAGTTGCACAGTCCATGTCCTCTGCAACTGGGGGTGACCATGAGATAGAGGTTTAGTCAATATGACGTAAGCAGCAACACACAAGGGAATTCTGGGAAAGCTGGTCTTTCCTGATCAGGGGGCCATCCATTCCTCCTTGTTTCTTCTCCCTTGTCCTGTTTGGACCATGGCTTGTGAGGCTTGAAATGGAAGAGCCAACATGCCAGGAGAAACAAGGAGAAGTATAGGAACTACTTCTTGAGGATGGAGGGGCAGGAAGATAGAGGGAGCTTGAGGAAAAAGACAAGGCTACAGGTAGTTCTTCCCCGCTCTAAGTTCTTCCAGCCTTCCTGTTGTGTTAGAAAAATAAAACCCTTCCATGCTAGGTCGCTATAACTAGTCTTGGTTGCATCCCAAAATGACACATTGCATGTCTGGAAAATTGGATGGAAGAAAAATACCTCTAAGAATGAAAAATTCCAGGCCTGAGATAAATAAATGTGTGTAGGGGGTCTAAATTTATACACCTTGCTTGACCCAGGAATCCTAATTGAGAAACTAAGTTAAATAAAAAATTAAGCCAGGGTATTTGAAATCTCTAGAGCCCCAGCAGTAAAAATAAGCACTCACTCCATGGGACATTATCACATCTCCAAGGGAGGAGCAAGAATTAAAGATAAGTCCATAGTTAAAAATTACAAGGTCCGTAAAAGAATACACTACCGTGGGATGAATCAACTGATAGAGCAGAGGGAAGAATCAGCACTCTGAGAACTGATGAAAAAAGAACACCCTGAAAGGGACCATGAAATAACTATAACATGACTGAAGATATAAACAAAGGCATAGAAACCATAATGAAAAAAAGACCAAAAACAACAACAACAACAAAACAAAACACCCAAACTTTGAAAAAAACAAAATTGAGTCTCTGTAAATGAAAAACATAGTCACTGAAATTAAAAATTCAATGAACAGGGTAAGGTATCTGGGTGGCTCAGTCTGTTAGGCATCCAACTCTCAGTTTTGGCTCAGGTCATGATCTCGTGGGTTATAGGATGGAGCCCCGAGTCAGGCTCCACGCTCAGGGGGCAGTCTGCTTGAAGATTCTCTCCTTTTGGCCCTCCTCCCACTCTCTCTCTCTCTCTCTTTCTCAAATAAATAAATAAACAAATAGATCTTTAAAAAAAAAAAACCCTCAGTAAACAGGATAATGAATAGTTAAGACAAATGTGAAGAAAGAATCCATAAATCAGAAGACAAATTTGAGGAAACTTCTACAAATGTAGGACAGAGAAACTATGAAATTGTAGTTAAGAGCCATTGAATGGGACGCCTGGGTGGCTCAGTTGGTTAAGCAGCTGCCTTCAGCTCAGGTCATGATCCCAGCGTCCTGGGATCGAGTCCCACATCGGGCTCCTTGCTCGTCAGGGAGCCTGCTTCTCCCTCTGCCTCTGCCTGCCATTCTGTCTGCCTGTGCTCGCTCTCTCTCCCTCTCTCTCTCTCTGACAAAAAAAAAAAAAAAATCTTTAAAAAAAAAAAAAAAAAAAAAAAAGAGCCATTGAAAATAGATCAAGAAGTTTGAATATATATCAAATGGAAATGCCAGACAGAACAAAGGGCAGAAAAGGGAGAAGAGATTATATTTAAGAAAGCAACACCTGAGGGTCACCTGGGTCAGTTAAGTGTTTGCCTTCAGCTCAGGTCATGTGATTCCAGGGTCCTGGGATCAAGTCTTGCATTGGGCTCCCTGCTGTGCAGAGAGCCTGCTTCTCCCTCTCCGTCTGCTGCTCCTCCTGCTTCTTGTGCTCTCTCATTCTCTCTCTCTGTCAAATAAATAAATGAAAATCTTTTAAAAAAATGCTTGAAAAAAAAGAAAGAACACCTGAGAATTTGCCAGAACTAAGTAAAACATAAATGAGTCTTCAGATTTCAGAAGCATACAAACACCTTAACTTTACAATTTTTTAAATTCCCAACTGATTATACTGTGATGAAACTGCAGAATGTCAATGGTAAGGAGAAAAATCTTTAAAAAGCAAACATTCTAAAAACAAAACAAAACAAAAAGCAAAAATCATTCAATTGGACCATCATGAAATTTGTCATCAGTCACAACAGATGTCTGTGGGAAATGAATGATGTCTTGATGCTGCATGGGGGAAATAATTCTCATCCTAGAATTCTATACCCAGCTAAATTTTTATTCTAGGCTGAAAATGACAGACATTTCAAACCAACAAAGTTTTGAGAATTTACCAGTCGATGACTCTTTATAAAAGAAAGACTCTCTCTCTTTTTTTTTTTTTTTAAGATTTTATTTATTTATTTGACAGAGAGAGACACAGTGAGAGAGGGAACGCAAGCAGAAGGAGTGGGAGAGGGAGAAACAGGCTTCCCACCAAGCAGGGAGCCCAATGCAGGGCTTGATCCCAGAACTCTGGGATCATGACCTGAGCTGAAGGCAGACACTTAATGACTGAGCCACCCAAGTGCCCAAAAAGATGCTTTTTAAAAAGATCTACCGTAGGGTTTACTTCAGTAACAAAAATAATAGAATCTGGAAGATATGTTCCTCAAACATAAGGATGAATAAAGAAATTGGTAAGCATATCATTAAAATTAAATAATGACTTACTGTAAAGAAAAAATGCTGATGATCAATTTGAGAGGACTTTAAAAATAAAGTAACATGAAGATACCAGTTGACAATAACATGGGACACTGAAAAAATATAAGATTTGAGTTTAGGCTATTGATAGAGTTCAAGGGTCCTAAAGTCCTGTGTCGGTTTGAAGGAGAAAGGATATATCAATGAACTTTACATTCTGTTAAGATTTTTTTTGAGACTAAATGGTAAAAAGTATAGAAATATAATTTCCAAGCCAAAAGAGTAAAGAGTTTGGAAATTAAAAGAAAAAAAGAACTGACAATGCCATGATAGGCAGGACAGCAGGGAGGAGACAGAAGAAAAAAAAAAAGCAGAAAGACAAATTTAGATAAATTCTAAACAGAAAAATCTAAAAACAATGTTGAGTAATACACATATTCATACTTTATATGAGTATAAATATATATTTTAAAGCATGAAACAAGATAAAATATTGCTAATAGACAGATATATGAACAAAGAGTAGAAAAACAAGGATAGGAAAGAGAGTCAGGAATTTCAGAATCATGGCTACCTCCAGAGGGGATGGAGACTGGGACTGGGACTGAGAACAGGTCCAAAGGGACTTCCACTTACCTTCATGAGTTTTGTTCTGTTTTTTTTCTATACTGTGAAAGAAACAACAAGAGAGAGAGAGAAAGAAGGAAAGAAAGAAGAAAAATGCCGAGCTATTCGATACAAGATAATTCTACACAAACAAGCAGCACACAAAGTGTCCCCTCCAGCACTGGCTGGCTAAGTCAGAAGAGTGTCTGACTCTTGATGTTGGGGTTAGGAGTTTGAGCCCCACACTGGCTGTAGGGATTATTAAATAAAAATAAAACTTAGGGGTGCTTGGGTGTCTCAGTCAGTTGAGCATCTGGCTTCTGCTCAGGTCATGGTCTTGGGGTCCTGGGACGGAGCCCTGCATCATTGGGGCTCCCCGCTCAGTGAGGAATCTGCTTGTCCCTCTCCCTCTGCCCTTCCCCTGTCCATGCTCTCTCTCTCAAATAAATAAAATCTTTAAAAAATAATAAAATAAAATAAATAAAACTTAAAAAAAAGGAAGTGCCCCCTCAACAAATTAACATGTACAGAGAAACTGATACAGCATGAGCAAGCAGGATAAGCCCTGCGAAGGATGATGTGAAAATGGTTTGTCCTCAGCTACTGGTATTGGCATTATTAGCGTTCTAACTGCAGAAATCTGCTGGGAGAGAAAACGGCTTTAACTTGTACAGGAAAAGACTGATAGCAGAGTGAAGGAAAGGTCACGTGACTCTAAGGATTTTTATTTTAACATTGATAGAGGTTAAAATATACATATTATAGAAGATCCTGTTTCCTCACAATATTTACAAATAAGGATAATCTGACTGATTAAATCTCTTTCTGAAGGCAAAATAGAGAACTATATACCAGCTCGGTAAGCAAGCATCTGGGTGAAAAATTGCAAATACTAAAATCCCTTTTGGGATGGTTCCAATTTGAAGAGTCTCTAGCTTGGAAGTCTCCTCTACCCACTGCTGTTTGCCTCAATTCTGGGGGCTTCAGGGTAAAGGGGAGAAGGGGGACATTGAGGAGGGGGAGGAGGGGCCTGGGAGATCAGATGTAAAACTGGGCAAACCACTCGTCTACTTTACTTACTTCTTCCATTTCTCAGGAAGAATTAGACATGAAGAGAACTGGAATAAATTTCAGATGTGTTAGCTTTCTACATTTCTTCTGCCCACAATTTTCCAGAGAGTCGGCTGCCCTTACCTAGGCCAGACTTAAGAGAAAGTGGGATTTACTTACATCTCTTCCAATGCAAGCTGGCCATGGGGACAGTATCGGTGGGAAAAGTTTGTTCATGTTTATTGTTAAGTTTATGGCAGCTAAAAATAAAGCTCTGCTCCTCTGTCTTCTCAAAGTGATGACAAAGATTTTCACCTAAATACCAAGACCAGGGGCGCCTGGGTGGCTCAGTGGGTTAAAGCCTCTGCCTTCCGCTCAGGTCATGGTCCCAGGACCCTGGGATCGAGTCCCACATCGGGCTGTCTGCTCAGCAGGGAGCCTGCTTCCTCCTCTCTCTCTCTCTCTCTCTGCTTGCCTCTCTGCTGCTTGTGATCTCTGTCAAATAAATAAATAAAAATCTAAAATAAATAAATAAATAAATAAATAAATACCAAGACCACTGGACATGACATCTCGAGCCAGTCCAGCACTAACCCCAGAAGGATCCCATGAACATCTCAAGGACTACCAGACAATGTGAGCCCTGCCACTCCAGCTGAAAGGGTGATTCTGAAATGTTACCTTCTCCCCAATTCTCTTTTTTTATTGGGGTATAATATACATATTATAAAATACACATATTTTACATATCTAGTTTTAACTAATTATAATTATACAAATACAAATGCACCGTTTTAAATATATAAGATATATACATAATTTTGATGAAACTGTACATCCATCCCAATCACAATACCATATAAAGTCATTCTTTAAGGAAACGTATTATCTGAATAGATCCAATAGCAAAGAAACACAATAGCTTCTACTTCTAAATATCTTGCATTTGCAATCTTAGACCCAGCATCCGAGACGTGAAGATAATGAGATACAAGGTAGTAAATAGTATATTTTACCCCATCTATAGGAAGAGTTCCCACTTTCCATAGTCATTTAGATAAGAAACAGAAAACGCTATAAATCACTGCAAAGTGATTTGTACTTTAAAGCGCAAATCTTAACAATTTGTATGCTGAAAAGTGATTAATCATACTTTACTTTCTTTTCTAATTTTCCTACCCTGCCTCATGAATAAGTCAATACACCTTATCTTCTGTCCTATCTGAAAAATCTGGGTTAACAGCCAAGGCCGAATTCCATTCTAGCAACAGGGTACCTAGCTACAAATAATTCTCTTGAAGTCCAAGGAAAATAACAACAAATACAGGAACACCTTACTCTGAAGTTCCTTTATTTTGGTTTAAACCTCTCTTAACAGGCTCTGTTCAAGTCTTTGGAGCATTATTAAACGATCCTACTATTGATTTTCTGCACTTAGTACTGGTGGAATGGAGTGACTTGAAGCACTAATGACTGAAGTCCACTCACTGTCTAAAGGACAGGTACAAAGGCAGACGTACTTGGAACTCATTCCTCCAACCATCCTCATAACTTAGACTTCAGCGCCTGGAAATAGGACAGGTGGGAAATAGGACACGGAACCCAACTCATCTCTCCTACTTAAATATAGCACTGCTTCTATTTCTGTTACTTATCTTGGGAAATTTCATAAGTATTGGTATATTTTCCTATTCAGAATGAAGCCGTATGTTTCATTTCTACCTTTGAAATCCGAATTTCCAAGCAATAGTTTTTAGAAAAGCACTCCTCTATTTTCAGCTTCATTCTCCATGGGCTATTTATTTGTGATGCCACGCCGTTGAGTAACTAGAGGTTACAATAAGAATTTGTCATGCCAGAGTCCATCTTTAAACATAAAAGCTTTTAAGACAAACACACCAATTTTTTAAATGAGTAGAAGAAATGAACAGGCATTTCACATAAAAGGTGGGGGTGGGGAGGAACGGTCTCCTAAGTTCAACCTCATAAATAATCAGGAAAATGCACATTAAAACCACAATGAGACACCATTTCACACCCCATCAGATTAGCAAAAATTTGTAGTCTTACAATACCAAGTGTTGATGAGGATGTAACAGTAGAGAAACTCTCATACAAATTGGTAAGAGCGAGGAGGTGTCTTTAGGGGTGATATGTCAGGATGTCTTTAAAATGTTTCAGAAAAAAAAACCCACAAAAATGTATAGAGGGAGAAAGATAAGGCAAATAAGACAAAGTTTGTTTTACAAAGTAGGGGACAGGCTCTAGGGGCAGAGTTTGGAAATTGGAATCACGGTTCTGCTGCTCGTTAATTGTAGTCTGGTTTAATTATTTAAGCTCTCTTTATGTCAGTTTAATTATCTGTGAAATGGGAGTAAGGGTGGTATGTAGTTGCTAGAGGTGTGAGCATTTAGTATGGTACTTCATGAGAAATCCTTAAAGGAGTCCCTGCGGTGACATAAGCCTTCAATAAATGTCAGTTATTACCTCTGTGAGCTCCATTTTGCAGATGATGTAAGTTGAGACTGAAGGGGGAAGCAACTTGTCCTGTCACATCTGGTGCTGGTTGAGGCTGTGGGGAAGCTCTCCCACAAATCAGCAGAGACACCCACACAGCAGCTCCCTAACAGCCAACACTTGAGCAGCCTAAATGCCCACTCACTGTAGACTGGTTCACTAAATAATGCTGGTTTGGTTTGGGGGTTTTTTTTTGGGGGGGGGTTATTTATTTATTTAGAGAGTGTGCACGTGTACACACAAAAGTGGGAAGGGGGGAAGGACAAAGGGAGAGTGAGAATCTCAAACTGACTCTGCACTGAGCTCCGGAGCCCAATGTAGGACTCAATCTCATGACCTTAGATCATAACCTTAGAGAAAAATCAAGAGTCCAACGCTTAATGGACCGAGCCACACAGGCGCTCCAATAATGCTACGTGTCTATACCAGAAGGCTATACAGCCAGGGAGAGGAAAAAGATGTATTAACATGAAGAGTATAAAAAAATTAAAATTAGGGGCACCTGGGTGGCTCAGTGGGTTAAGGCTCTGCCTTCAGCTCAGGTCATGATCTCAAGGTCCTGGGATCAAGTCCTGCATTGGGCTCTCTGCTCAGCGGGGAGCCCTCTCTCTCTCTCTGCCTGCCTCTCTGCCTACTTGTGATGTCTCTCTATGTCAAATAAATAAATAAAATCTTTTAAAAAATTTAAAATTAATTAAAGGGTTTTATTTTATCCTTGAAGATTTTAGCTGGTGCAGCAACAAGACTGATTAAGTCATAAAAACTACCATAAAAAAACAAAAAAAAATTTTTGTTTGTACCAGTTTGTACTTCAGCACAACACTTGTTAAGATCAGGAAAGTACTCTCAAAATGTTTAACACATGAATAGTTAAATAAGCCAAAAACTTATTCCTACAGTGAACTAATTGACAACCATTAAGATCAGGTTTTAAATGAATATTTAGTGACATGGTGAAATGCTCACTATATAAACTTTAAAAATATAGGATTCCCAAACTTTAAATATATACAAATATATATATGCAAACATATACATTTGCATCCATACATGTATATGTACATATATCTATGTATCTATAAAGTACTTGTATATATATACATATTTAATATATATATATCACAAAACTTGAAAGTTTATACACCAAAATAAATCTTTTCTATTTTTTAAAGATTTTATTTTATTTCATTTATTTATTTTTAAGCAGACTCCACAGCCAAAGTAGGGGTTGAACTCACAACCCCAAGATCAAGAGTTGCATGGTCTCAACCCGCTGAGCTGACCAGGTGCCCCTAAAATTCACCTTTTTTTTTTTTCCCAAAGTTAGAAGTGGTTTTCTTTGAATGGAGAGATGGAAAATGATTTTTTCCTTTTTTTCTTCTCATCTGTAATCTGTATTTTCCACAGCGAAAATGTACAACTGTGGACTCTGGAGGGTAATTAGGCATCTAATATAGTCAGGGATTGCCCATGTACAGTCCTAAAACATTTCCACTCCTGGGTGAAACTCTTCACCTGTGCTCAAGAAGACATTTACAAGAAGGTTCATAGCAACGTTGCTTCTAATAGAGAAAAAGTAGAAACACTCTACATCCATCCACGGAAGCATCCATATGTACCTGGTGAATATCTAGGTAGCAGTTAAAAAGAAGGCAACAGAAATACAATAATCAAGGTGGGTCTATCACAAAAGTATAACGTGGAGTGATATATATCTGAAAACGGCAGAAATGCAGGTGGAGTAGGATACTGTTTATAAAAAGATTAAATACATGCAAAACAACATTATGTATGTTTACTTATATATTATTTATGTATACATGCATATGTAGGAAAAATATTTTTAATACATGGGAATGTTGAAACACCAAATGCAGGGTAAAGGTTATCTGTGGAATGTGAGGAAGGGAAATGAGATGGGGGGGCATACAACTGGGGGGGGCAGGGAGAGGACTGTAAGCACACCTGTAATGCTTTATATCTTGGACTGAGTAGTAGAGTACAGGGGTTGGTTCTTATACAATTCTCTGCGGGGGTTTGTATGTGTGTGTGTATGCCTGAAGTGTTTCAGAATAAAATAGTCCTCGCATAACGAAATAAAAATTTTAAATTGTTTACCTCCAGAAATACAATTATTTGGAGGTGCAATCATGGACATTTAGACTAATTTAGAGTGTGTGTGTGTATGTGTGTGTGTGTGTGTATGCGCGCGCACATGCGCACGCAGCATTGGCAGGGGGTGGGGTTCCAGTTGGACTGATTTTTTAAAATATTTTTACATCTTTATTTTGGCAAAAACAAGATTTCCAAACCAGAACATTTAATTCCTGCGAAAACAGAAACGATTTTTAATGAGAATATTTGATTATAATTATTACCCAATTTTGTCTAATACCCCAACTCTATCGGGAGAAAATAACTAAAACTTTCGCCCTTCCCGTCCCTAAAACATACATATTTAAAAGCAGGGGGTAAAGAAAGACCGAATCTGTAGAAAGCTGTAGTCATTTTATTTTTCCAGCCAATTCTAGATGTAGGGGAAGCTCCGTGGCTCAGGACAGAGGCCCTGGATGACTAAAGCCACATTTCCAGCCTTGCTGAAGCCCATCATCCCAACCCTGGCCGACTTTGTCAGAGGCAGAATGACACATTTGCACATGGTTAAACGGTTTCGTCAGTGAAATAGATTTAAACTAGCTTTAGAAGAAGGAAAAGAAAACATTCAGTGCATTCCACATTTTCCCTTAAGTACACTGTACCTTCCAGTTATGCTGCATTTTGCATGCCTCAGAGCTCTGAAACACTATTTAAATGGTGCACATAAATCATTTCGTCCCCAGTGAAATACAGCTATCTCCTCCAGGAGTAATAAGGGGTGACCTGTCCCAAGTGACTACACCCTGGGGTGAGGCCACGGCTCGGCCAATATCAAAGGCAGGTAAACCGAAGGGACCCACGTTCTGTCTTCATGGCCGGAAAGTCTGGAGAAGTTCTCGTCTTTTCTTGTATCCATCCACCACAAATTTGGGTTAAAAGCTCTCGTTTGAAACCCTGGGAAATTCTACCTCCCGACCACATGATCTCAGCAGTTCCAGCGTGTGGGAAATGTAGGGTTACAAGAGCGGAAAAGATCATCAAAAAAAGGCAGGCTGGAGGGAGAAACTCCAAAGAGTGGCTCTGGAAAAGGTTACACGACCCAGAAATTAACAAAGATGTAAGTGAGGGGGTGGGTGTCCGTGTGTTCCCAGCAAAAAAAGAGACTTTCCTCATCCCCGAGAATCCACCGTGGGGGTTCGTGCAACGCACGGACGCGACTCGATTGACAACAATCTTGTTTACACACCGCACACCCTGGGGGAGAGCCATCCTGTGTTCGCAAGCCAGTGCCTGCGTTCCAGACGCTTCCCGGGAAAGGAGCGGGCCGCGCCGGGGTGGGGCCGCTGGGCCCGGGGCCGCGCGGCCCGCCGCTGCTCCCCCGCCCCGCCCGCCCCGCCCGCCCCGCCACCGCGCTCCCGGCCCGAGCGGGTGCTGGGAGGAGCGAAACCGGTTCCCGGGTCAGCCTACCCCAGGATGTGGCAGAGGAGGGCTGGCCGATACTCGGGGAGCCTGGGAAGGCAGCCGGCCTCTGCCCCGCGCGTCCGCGGGCCTCCGCACATGTGCACTCTTTCTGCATTGCTAATCAGGACCTCTAAGGAGCCTAGGTAATTTCCAAACCCAAACCCTGCCCCCACCCCCAACAGCACACACTGGCTCGCACCCCGGGCCCGTAGGAATTGCCAATAAGGGCGCCTCCTGTCCGAGAAACGTGCTTAGCAGCCGAATTCGGCCGCAAGGATGGTCTGAAGGCGGCCCTTGCTCCAGGCGTCCCCAGGGAGAAGAGCGAGGTCCGCCTCCGGAACAGCCTGGAAGCTTCGACTTCTTAGGGCAGAGGAGAGAAGTCTACCTCACCTGAGCCGAGGCCAAAAACCGCCCCTTCTTTTGGGGCCTGGCTTTCCCTGTAACTGAAAGGACCACATCTACTGTAAAATTTTTCTAAATTTCACTAAATTGCTTTCGGTTGAATAATTATGGGATCTCACTTTCAGAATTAAATTCATCACCTACCAGGACGGCGCCCCAGACTGGGCACATGCACAAAAATTAGCTGGCTGAGTCCTCACACAGCCCAGTGGGGTTGCTGCAAATACTTGCCCAGGGGGGCGCCTGGGTGGCTCAGTGGGTTACGCTCCCCACTCTTGGTTTGGGGTCAGGTCATGATCTCAGCGTTCTGAAATCCAGACCTCTGTGTGTGTTGGGGAGGGGGGGGGGGGCCCCCCCCGGGGGGGGGCCGCTTAAAGTTTTCCCCCCCCCCCCCCCCCCCCCCCGCCTCTCCCGCTCGCTCTTGCTCTCTAAAATAAATAAATATTAAAACAAAAAGCCAAACACCTGCCCGGCAGACAAGCAGAAGGCCTTCCTAGGCTGTGTTGTTGGTGTAAGGTCACCCAGACCAGCACCTTGCAGGACCTGCTCCTTAAACCCCAGGTTTCCATACTAGGGAATGGAAATGACTTCACCCTTGACTTCCTTTTCTCTGCAACCCTTTATCCGAAGCTGCATTCATTTCCTTCTTTCCCTCTCCTTTCTCTCTGTCTTTTTGCTCCCTTGGCCACAGGGTCACTTCTTCCTAGCTGCGGGAAGTCTGTCGAGGACAGAGGATTAAAGGGCAAGGTGGGGAAGGGAGATGCTATCCATCAGAGCAGGACAAGGGCAGAGCCGGCCTTCTGCTCCTCTTGCCAAGTGAATGTGGTACGAGAACCAGCTGGGTCGGGTCTGGACACGCTTTCCTGTTCTGCAGCTCCCAGAAGTTTTCGCGTCTCTAACTTCAGTGATCTTTGGTGCCCCTAAAGGCAAGTGGGACACCTGAATCATAAAGCTTCAGATGAGCTGAGTTCAAAGTTTTATTTTCTACTTCTAAAGACCTCCATAAATTAGGGCAAAGGGAGTTGGAATCCCGCCTCCTGCCCCTGCGTTCCTCTGAGATTACTAAGGTCGGCTAAGCAGTCGGCTCTTGGGAAACCAGGTGTAACGAGACCTGGCTGGAGGGAGCCGGGGGTTGTTTGTGGAACTTTCTTCTCTGCGGCAGGAGCAGTCCGGCAAGTTTGCCACTTAGAGCTATGTGGTGTCGCCTGCCTTTTGCGGCAAAAGTCCCAGAGCACAAGGCTTCCCGGCTGAGTATCAGGCTGGCCTTGAATGAGGAGGAAAGCGGGCACTGTGAACTGGGGGCTGCGGGCGTGGGAGACCTGTTCACTCCCTCCCCCACCCCACCTCCCCCCTTCTCATCTGCAGTAGCCTGGTGAGCTAATGTTCAAAGAGAAGCAATGCTTCAGAGCTTTGCCACCAATTTGGGTGGAGTCCTTAGGATTAAAGTGATAGGATATCGTCAGAACGAACATTCTGCACAGATCTAAGTTGATCCTGAAGAAAGCAATTAATTCTTGCTGTTCTGTTTTCCTTATCTTCATGTGGAACCCTACTTTGTCCCAACTCTCTCATGTTTTTGCATTTCCAGCAAAAGAGCTGTTTCTAAGACTCTTACAACAGTTATGGTGTTGGGGATAGTCGGTAATTCCTGTTTTTCCCCTCTGGCCTGTCAGCTTGCAAATGTTCTGCCGCTGTAGCAACCAACGTGTTTTTGAAACCTGGTTGCCGAGATGCCATTTGGTATAATTTTCCAGGTTGTGCCGGACCGTTTCCCCAGGGCGAACACAGAGACCCTGGGCCGTGCATGTAGGTTGAGACAGGAGGGGAATGTAGAGCAACAGATGGGTGGGGACTTAAGGTGGCTTCGTTCCAAAGCCCCGGGATGGCCCCACAATCACACCAGATCCTGTTCTGGACTATCTGTCTGCCCACTCAAATCAGGTTCCCATAATAACAAGGACAAAAGTAGGTGGGAGTGTGAACCATGGAAATATCAGCTCCCTACGGAACAAGTTTGTTGGTGTTTATGAACGTCGGCCTTTTGAAGAGATGGGGACCTAGAAAAAATGGGGGCTATATTGCGGGAAGAAAACGAAAAGAGAAAGTAGGAGGAAGTGAACCACCCATCAAAAATAAAGGAACTCTCTCCCATTCTGCTTTGAACTGTGATCTAAACCTACCGGAAGGCAGACCCAAAAGATAGACGAGGCCAAACTGATGAGTGTATCATGCTGTCAGCTCCATGGGGTTTGCAAACAGCTGAGAAATGACTCCATTCTCATGACTCTCCAAGACATTCTGCAGTGAGCTCATGGTGACACCAGCCGCTCGTCCACCTCCTGTTATTTCCTGGAGGGCCTTCCGCAAGGAGGAAAGCACCCCTTTCTACTTTATTCCAATAGACTGGTCATTTTTATATCTCAGTGGTCACCAAAGCATTTTATAGAGGAATCTAAATCCATCTGTTATTATGGGGAAAATATAGACTTTCAGGGAACAGAAATGAGAAAGCCCTTTGGCTGAAATTATTTATTTTTTATAAAATCTCTCCGTAACAAAGAACCTATCTGGGTGATAAAGAGATTCAGAAGCATGGGGGAATGGCCCTCACATTGCGTTTTGTTTTTACTCTTTGGTTACATTCTCTGGGTCAATCAGACCAATTAGAAAAGTCAACGATATTCAAAGCGGGGTAGTCTTTTACTTAGGACTCGGACAACTATTTTGCTGGAAATATAGAAACATTAGGGAATCGGGACTGACTATGATTCCCCATAAAGATAAGGGAAGCAGAAAACAGTGAGAATTCGTTGCTGTCTTTGGGATCAGCTTAGATTTGTGCAGAATGTTTGTTTTGACAATATCACTTTCATCCTCAGGACACCCTTACAAATCAACATTGACGTGTCCTTAAAAAATAATGTGACAGCCAGCTCTTAATTACTTGAATCATGGTGCAGAAAGAACTTATTATAACCAGCAGACCAAGGGACCATTCATAGAAAAGATGGGTGGACCAGACACAGGGGCGGGGGGAGGGGGGTGAGGGTTGGAGGAAACAATCGAAGTTCCTGATTGTCTCTTTTCCCAAAATTCTTTTTGACAAAGATTAGGTTGCACCAAATATGCACCAGTGTCATGATGACCAGACCATGAAACTTGTTTCATTAAACGCGCTCTGTCCTCCTACGATGTCTAAACAGGGTTTTCCCGCTTCGCACTCTATCAATCCAGAGTGATGATTGTGCCATAATTTAGAAGATCCCTTGTATCAAATATTAATATTTGTATAGTTATTAAAGTATGTAATGATGTGCACAGGGACTCTAAAATTAAATATAGCATGTCATTGATAGTCTTTTCTAAAACCATAAATGAAAAATTACTTTCTAGCCATTAGTCTTTGCTGAAACCACTTGTGAGATGACTTCTGTTTTAAACGGTAGATATAACACTTTTTAGAAAGTACAGCATTTAAGTGAAATCGTTTACCTTGATGATCAGGTGGTTTTCAGATGAGGTTGATCCGTGTGCTCTTTCCTGAACAAAATATTGAGTAGAAGACAAATAAATGAAACAGATAAAAACAAAAAGTGTTGAGGGGGCAATGGGGGAACAGGTTTTAGGGCTTTCAACCCTCAGAAGGGCCACAGAAGCACTTTTGAGGAAGAGCAGGGCATGGGGGACCGTGAAAGCCAGTGAAGTATTGTCAGACTCATTAAAAAGAAAATAAATAAAAGCCTGTTGGGGATGACATACCTCTTCCTTGTACCCATATGTGTCTGTGAAGTACCATTCAATTCATATCTGGTTCCCGTCTTCATCATTCTTCCCCTCAAACTGCAACTTCTGTGGCATTTTATCCTAGGGCAGATGCATTCTGTGTCTGTGAATTTTTAGATTCTCAGTTGTGTCCTGGAAGTTCAGACCAGGCCGGAGGCATGTTAGGCCAAGAGGCATATGACCTCGATGAAATTATTGAGCTAAGTATTTCTATGTTGTCAAATAACCATAGCATCTCAAGAAATGATTGTCAACTTATGATTAGAACTTTAAGGCTCTTTCATCCAAAAAAGGTGATTATTTGCAGTTGAGACCACTGAGGTCTTGGAAGTTGAGGGAGATCACCAAGGTCACAGGAGTTCATTCCAGACCCCAGCACAAGTCTCTTGGCCTGAGTCCTATGCTTTTTCTGCTACCCTGTGGGATGCATTGCACACATTTATATGAAATTTTTACAGCTTGCAAATATCAAAAGAACCATCAACTGAAACCGATGATTTGTACGTTTGTTTAGGCTCAGCTAGTCTGAAGTCATAGTCAGGAGGCACAGCTCATCTTAGATCACAGATCCTGGAAACATCCTTAAGAAACACAAGTCACTGCAAAAGGATTTTAGGAGGTCATGTGGGGAGACAAAGAACACTAAGGTACGCCAAGCGTCTGTGCCTTCTTTGGGAAGTAGGGGGGTGGGTTGCGTAGCATATACTGAAACTCATCAGCAAACGCAAGGCTGGGACGGGCAGGCTGAAACTCTGGTGTAGCTGACTCGGGCCGCTGTCCACATGAGAGCTCCTTTCCGACCTAACTCCTTGGGCAGAAAGTGGGGAGAGCTCATCCCATGGGCCAACCTTCTCATAAACCCAGAGCTTTCAGTCCTGCACTGGCGGCAAAGGATTCTGAGTTTGTGTCACACACTCATGATCAAAATAAGGGAGCTTCGTGTGGTTTTGAACTCGTCTAAGCGTATTTGTGCCTACTCCACATGCCTTTCCAAATGACCTAATTGGACATTTTATTTATAAGTCCCATTCCTTAAACATGTCGTTTTCTGCTTCAGGCGACGTTGGATTCGTTTGTTTTTGCTCCTTCTGAGCTTTCAAGAGAAATACTGAAGGAGGATTCGCTGTGAACCAGATCGATACGATGGTTTCCATTTTTGGCTTTTTGGCATCTTCGCTTATGTTAGTCGTTGTGTGCCTAGTTGTATATACAGTGATACGACATGCATTTCAGTCTGTGTAAATGCACATGCTTCCGAGAGACCACGCAGCACAGGCTTCCGTGAGGCACACGTCTGTCAACCACGAGTGGAATGAGAGGAGTGAGTCTCCCGGCGGGGGTTCCCTGTTGCTCTGTACAGTTTGGCAAACGGAAGACACTCAACTTTGGAAAAGCATCTGGGGGAACTTGGGGTAATGTCCTGTTTGTTATTTGTTACCTGGCTTATTCAGATTATGTTATAAATAGGATGGCCTCGGTTTTTAAATGACATCATTGATACAGCATTTGAAGTTTCCTCAGGAAAAAGAGTAGCGCTTAGTGTAGATCCTGGAACACTTGCTTGCCCTGCCTCGCAGGATTGGTGCGAAGAGCAAATTGGGTGAAAATTGTAAGGGATGTTGCAAACTGTGACGATCTCTTCCCATTTATTGGTACAGGTACATGTTTGAGTTACATTTCAGCATGGAAGCAAAGACCAAAAATTCAGATTATTGCTTCCACCCACTCTTATGAAAACGTAGGACACTTAACCTGGTTTTTTCTTCAGTAGCTTTATTGATGTAGATTTTACATACCCTAAAATCCGCTCACCGTGAGTGCACACTGATTGATTTTGAGTAGATGTATAGGGTCGTGCAACCATCGCTAGAATCCAGTTTTAGGACATTTCCATGACCCCAGTAAATTCCCGTTTGCCCATTTGCCGTTTATCCCTTTTCACACCCCAGCCCCAAGAAAACACTGACGCGCCAACTATTTCTATACCTTTGCCTTTTCTGGACATTTCACATGAATGGAGTCTTTTAGATCTGGCTTCCTTCATATAG
Organism: Enhydra lutris kenyoni; assembly: GCF_002288905.1. Lineage (NCBI taxonomy): Eukaryota > Metazoa > Chordata > Mammalia > Carnivora > Mustelidae > Enhydra > Enhydra lutris. Next base: position 11,007,306 of record NW_019154146.1, on the reverse strand, counting down.
TTTATGTTTTTGACATTCATCTATGTTGTAACATATATCGGTACTTGGTTCCTTGTTATTGCTGAATACTATTCCGTTAACATTTGGTTTGTTTTGAGTGTCTGACTATTCGAAAAATGCTGCTATGAACATTCACGTACGTATCTTTGTCTGGACATCTGTTTTCATTTCTCTTGGGTAGATTCCTAGGAGTGAATTGTTGGAGTTTATGGTAAGTTTATGTTTACATTTTTAAGGAACTGCCCATCTGCTGTCCAAAGTGGCCATATCATCTTATATTCCCATCAGCAATGTGCAGGGGTTCCGACGTCGCCGCCACATCCTTGCCAACGCTTGTTACTATCTGTCTTTCTGATGGCAGCCATCCTGGTGGGTGTGTAGTGATGTCTCGTGACGGTTTGGATTTGTGTTTCCTTAACAATTAATGATGTGAGCATCTTTTCATGTGTGTGTTTGTCATTCGCATATCTTTTTTTTTTTTTAATCTCTATTCAGATCTTTTGCCTAGTTTTAAAAACTGGGTTGATTGCTTGTTATTGAGCTAGACCCTACTTGTTTTTTGTCATTAATTACCATTTCATCTTTCACCGACATATGTGCTCTCCTATTCTGCTGCCTTCCAATGTTACTGTATGTCTGTACTTCTTTAATTTTTAGTACAAATACATCTTTTTCCTCCAAACTTGATTTTGAAACTTCCTCAAGGAAGTTTTTTTATTTCTTATTTATTTCTTTTTATAAGCCGGACCTAGCAAGATATTCTAAAGATATCTCCTCAATAAGAATTTGTCACATAAATGATGAAAAGCTCATTTTCTGTATATCAGTATCATCAGCACACCTGGTATTATAATTTAGTGAGTTGCATTTAATTTTCTTGATTATTACTTATTTTGTACATCCAGGGTTTCAGTTTTAAAACCATTTTGGAAATGAAGGAGCGCTTCAGGTAGTAAACATGGACAAACAAATTTAATTATCAGAAAAGGATTAAAAGAGATTCCAGGGAAACATTAATAGTTTGTGGTGGTTAATATGTTCAAATAAATTCAGATTTTTAGGTATTATAATTTTTCTGCAAATGTCTCCGAGTGCCTTAACCAAAATAGCACAAAACATAATTATCAAAATGGACAACTCTCTCAAGTGTACCCACGAGCAGGTTGAAAGCAAACCAAATGCTTTACCTATCACCAGTACTCTGGACCACAAATAAAGATTTCTAATTATAAATATAAACCTACTTATGTATCAGCCTGAATATAAAACAAAAACAACTTTCCCTATAACTAGTAAATAACAGAGGAAAAAAAAAAAAAAAAGAACTTTTGAGCCTTGCCTGGAAGGATGCCAAAGATATACACTTGAGAATATTTTAAGGTAATTAGCATTTTTGTCTCTGTGTCAGTAAAAATAGGCTTTTGCCTGCTACTAATTTTCTTTGGGTTAGTGAGACCATTGTATGAGTGAAGGGCCGTTAAAGGCCATTTATATTGTACAAACAGAGGCACAAATTAGAGAGGGCATGTTAATAAGGAGAGGGGCCTTATGAGTGCTCAATTATGAGCCCAGAACCTGCTTCTATTTTAGGGGGATAGAAAACACATCAATCTTGCTTTTAGAATATTTTCAATTAAAATGAACAGCACAGGGCATACTAAGAACCAGCAAAGGCTGTGGCCATGCGGATTTTGAATCGTTCTTATGCACCATCTGAGTATCAAAACTGATACACATTTAATGGGCTGAAATATAATTTGAGATCCCCGAAGAATGAGGTCCCTGAGCTGCATAAGAAATTCTAAAGGAAAAGAAATATAAAACTGGACCATCTGTTTCACTTTTCAGCCTGCAACCTTTAGAGTAGAATATTTGGAGGAGGATGCTGTTTAAACCCGAATAGGGATGAAATATAGTACATAAACTCATAACATATCATTAACTTCCTCTCTCCCAAGCACAATCAATAGCATCCGCCAGCCTAGCTCTGCATGCTAAAAACAAAGCCCAGTGTTCCCCGCACAGAGCAGTCACTTTTCCCCACACCAAAACAATAGTGGATAGATTACTCTCCGGCCCTAGGCAGTGCCTCCTGCCTAACTGGGGTGAACAAATGGAGGGACCCACTCTACCCAGGCAAGTGTTCGGGGGATGTAATTATAGTTTGCATATGCAACGATATCAGTGTAAGCCCAGTTTGCACTTCCTTTAGCCACTACTTTCCGTGGCTTCCTAGCGTGTTTCTTATTCATACTTAGGAAAACATTTCAAGATCTCCTCCCCCCCCAGGTTACCTTTCCCCTTATGCAAAATACTGATTTTAGAAATAGAGCTAACAGGCAGTCAGTCAGGGTTCACGGAATGCTCAGAGAGTGGAAAGGCACTAAATAAAGCAGTGAAAGGTGACGGGAATGAATGCCTTTGGTCTCGAGGTAGAGAAACCACTACCCCCTCAGTGCTATTCAGTAAGCCCAGAGCTGAACTTGTGCAAACCATGATTGTATTGGATTTTTGGCTTCTCTTTTTCAGGTGGCGCTAGTCCCCTCTCTTGAAACCTTTGTAACTATTAAGGCTGAAGTGCCATTTAAAGAAAAAGGAAGGCAAAGAAATGAGCTATAGGAAGCCATGGTGAGTCATTTGTCAATGAATCCTTTCTTGAGCTCATTGGGGAAGCAGGCTTCAGGGTGATGGGATCATAGGCTTTATTTTGAATTTGTCTGTTATAATCTTAAAGCTTTCTTCAAGGGAGATACATAGGGTTCATACCTGGTACACAATCTCTGTTGCTACGGAAAAGTCTGTACTTAACCATATTACGGTGTTCTGTTAGGAGCAGGGAAACCAGAATATCAGTTCATCTCTTTTTAAAAACTGTGTTTTATGGGCGAAAACAAAACAAAAAACATGGACAGCACCTACTTTGGATGTCAGAGAACAATTTTGAAGGCCTTTTTTACATTGTATGTATCAAGAAGCTGTTATGCATTTAAAGATTCATGGTGGCCTCTTAGCTACAGAAGTTAGCCGTCATGTTATACAGTTACTCACCTCACGCGATGGAAGCTCCTCTGAAATTTCCATCTCTGAGTTCATCTCCATGTTGCATGTCTCATTTCCACCCGAGGCTCCACAACGGAGCTCTCCGTTGGGCATGGTATCTAGTACTGCCTTCTTGGTGCAAGGTTTCAACCCAAGAAGATGCTACGATGAGTGTTTGCTGTTCATGAGTCTTCTGTTCAAAATGGAAAGGTAAGGCTTGCCCTAACGCGAAAATCTGGGCTTTCCTGGAAGAAAGGCAACAATGGCTCTAAACACAGTGTAAACATTTTCAGCTTTCACATTTTTTCTCTTTGTATCCATCATTGCAAAGTATCATTTGATTCGTTTTAAAACGGTAACGTAGGGGCGACCTGGGTGCAGGAGTTTCATGCTTGGAATTGTGAGTTCAAGCCCGACATTGGGCACAGAGATTACTTAAATAAATAAATATGTTTTTTTAAAAGCCAGTAATGTATTGTATAGTGCTAACTCCTACACTTGTAGGTAAACCTGTTGGTTCCCAGCAGGAATCTAGAGTCAGGCCGCCAGGGTGGGGGTCCAGCTATGCCATTTGTAGTCTGTGTAATCTTGGGCAAACTTCTTAACCTCCCTGTGCCGTAGCTTGAACACTGGAATAACAATGGCACCTATTTTATAGCGCTGAAGTGGGAATTAAATGAGATAGTAAAGCATGGAAAATGGTGTCTGGCTCATAGTAGGTATGCAGTATGTGTTACTTTATTACATCGTTGCGTGTCTTTATCATCCTGCAATTTTTAATTTTGCCCTTTTCTATGAATATGGAGCCATTTCCTTAACTCAGAAGCATTTTTCTTTAAAAGATTTTATTTATTTCTTTGACAAAGAGTGAGAGAGCAAAAGCAGGGGGAGTGGCAGAGGGAGAGGGAGAAGCAGGCTCCCCACAGACCAGGGAGCGTGATGAGGGGCTCCATCCCAGGACTCTGAGACCATGACCTGAGCCAAAAGCACACACTTAACTGACTGAGCCACCCACTCACCTGAGACACATTTAAAATGGTAGAATTTGGGTCATTGTGGCAGAATGTTAGAAAAATACGTGGGGTTGGGGGACTTTCCAGTGTCCCTCAAATAATGCTGAGAATATAATGACAGTTTCCCTGTAACTTTAAGAAAATTTGGCCTTTCAGTCTGGAATAGTAAGTATGATTCCTTCTTTGCCCATTGTCCTGCTAAAAGCTCCTTTTTGATTCTAGATAATACAAATTAAAAACTGTTTGCCTAGATGTATATATGTTATAGAGGTCTTTAAATCTCTGTTCACATCCGTGTTGCATTAACAATCCTTGTATGTTACTAAACGTAGAAAGAGGTTAAAAATAATTTTGATCATTCACTCCAACATAGGCAGAGACCAGTCATGGTCTTTGGGATACTGGCTTTTACTGGTATGCTGAGTATAATAAACGTAGACAAAGACAAGGAGCTAGTTTTGTGTCTCTCCAAACTGAATGTGTAAGGTTTCAGCCAGACCTGGAATTGATTGTTAAGATTTGGCATTTCTTCACAACCAGCGGGAGCACTATTAGTAGGTCTCTTTCCTTTACTCGGAACATAATTTGGTCCTGTCAAGTTAATTTGGCTACAATTGAATGGAATTTTTTGTTCTTTAAAGATTTGTTGTTGTTTGTTGTTGTTTTCACATTTCATTTATATACTATCTCTAGTGAGGTCAAATTCCCCATGTAAATATTATCCGATTTATTCTCATAACATCTCTAAGAGATAGGGTGTGTTTGTCTATATTATTAACATCTGGTCTTAGAAGATCCACATTTACTTCGTTGGGAAAGCACCGAAAATAAATCTCATGTAGACACTAATGGAAAATATAATAGGAGATAAATACAGGTATGTCTGCAAATGAAGATATTTTCCCACCTTTGAAATCTGTTGACTAAAAAGATAAAAAGTGGAACAACTTATGATGATTGAATAGTAATAAAAAGCAGCATTTAATCTAAATCTCTCCTTCCTGTGATTACAGCATACTAAATATTACTCAGTACCAGAGAGCGTGCTGATGAGCTACGTAAATGTTTTCCAATAAAATTAAATAGATTAGATTTGGAAATAGAATGTTAATGTTTCCAAGGCTTTTAAAGAGTCATCTTTATTTTTTCTGGAAGAGTCTTCTTTAAAAACTTCTCTGAAAAATACGTGCTTGCAGACCGTGTCACAGTGTTCCAAGTCCTAGCAGAGTGGACACCGTTATTTCCATGCGGGTAGAACAGGCGGAGGCACCCATCATGTGTGAGAAGTTCTTGTCGTCTGTGATCCTTTATTGTTAATTCTCTTCGTGTATTTTGCCTGCTGCTTTGTTTTGGTTGTCAGAGTCTGTTACTGAGACAAGAGTAAGCTCATCCTGCCCCGACAGCCACAGAGTGAGTTGGCATGACACGCCATGAGGTGAGTCTAATTGCTGTTAATTTTGGGAGGATGCATAATTCTATTAAAACGAAGAACAGTTATAAAAAAAAGATAAATAAGTGGTGGCAAGTCTAGATTACATGAGAGAAGGACAGCCTGACGAGGGAAAACCCATTTACCTGAAAGGAAGCAGTTCTTTGCTTCCAATGTAGCAATTGTGGGGCTGCATTCCTATTAAATCCAAATGGAAACAGTTTTTCTGAGTCATTTATAGACTTAAATATTAGGTTTTCTTATATGTGAAAAAGGAGACCCTACTGTGATTCCTAATTGTTAATAGAATATCAAAATGCCATGTTAGGTAGGTTTCTAGGGAAGCTTTCATCTTGTTCCCTAGATGTTATTAATGAGTCAAAAAAGGTAACTTTATATTAGGTGGAGAGAACACCGTAAACCAGTAAACCGTAAACCAGTGCTTCTCAGACTCCAGTGTGATCCTCATCTTGGGATCTCGATACATTGTGGGCGTCGATTCAGTAGGGGCTGGGTGGGCCCTGAGATGCTACAATAGAGAAGCCCCAGGAGATGCCCAGGACCCCTCCTGGAGGAGGCAGGCTGCAGAGAACTCTTCCACAAAGAAATTCACGCAATTACAGTGTTACTTGCTTTGTCATCATTTCCGGAAATTGAATGGCATTGGGGTAACTAAACCAAGTCACTTGCTTTGCAAATGGAAGTAGAAAGAATGAGCCAATTTAAAGCTTCAAGGACTCCTTTATGATTTTTTTTAAAGTAATCTCTACCCCCAGTGTGGAGTTTGAACTCAACCTTGAGATCTAGAGTCGTACGCTGTGAGGCAGCCGACTCTTGACTTCGGCTCAGGTCATGATCTCAGGGTCCTGGGATCCAGCCCCACGTCATGCTTCCTGCTCAAGGATTCTCTCTCTCCCTCGGCATCCCCTACCACTCATGCATTCTCTCTTTCTCCTCTCTAAAATAAATAAATACATCTATTAAAAAAAATCGCATGCTTTACTGACTGAGCCAGCCAGGCGCCCCTAGGACTCCTTTAACAACAGCTGGATTTACTGGTAAGGTTGAAACTATAGAATGCAACAGGCAGAAAGGCAGAAAGTCACCTGGTTCCTTTTGGAGCTTCATTCATAGCTTCCTTCAATACCCCCCTTCCTTGTGGTCATGGTTATTAGATGGCTACAGGAAACATGGACATATTCTGTGCATACAATAGACTTCACAATGGAAATTCATGATGACTTAGTAGAAGAGAGCATTGTACTGGGGCGCCTGGGTGGCTCAGCCAGTTCAGTGGCCAGACTCTTAATTTCAGCTCTGGTAGTGATCTCAGGGTTGTGAGATTGAGCCCTGGATGGGGAGTGCTCTGTTCTGGCCATGGAGCCTGCTTAAGAGTCTCTCTCTTTGTCCCTCTGTGCCTCCCTGCTGCTCATAAGCATGTGCATACTCTCTCTTTCTCTCTCTCAAAAAAAAAGAGAGAGAGAGAGCATAAGCACTGTGCTTCTCCTCGTCACACCAACCAGGTTGTTAAATGAAGGCTCAATGCTGCAAGCATCTGACAGCATGCACGTTTCACCCATTTGACCTAGCCCAGGACATGCCGTTTATTGGTGGTTTCATACCAGTAAGGTCATCTGACACCCCCCAGCATGAAGTCTGGTGCTGTGGGCTGTTGAATGCGTTAATCTTAATCAAACCTCAGATAGCTGAATGAGAGGGAAAACTTAAAATAATTCAGAATGCGTTGGAGTCTGAAGAGCTCGAAATGGGGAAAATGGGTTTCAGAAACTGGACTGCGCATTAAATACTCTGAATTTGGGTAATCACAAACTACCATTTATTACCTTACCTCGTAAGTTTGTAGGGAAAGTATAAACAGAGGGTAAGAAAGTGAATTCCAACTATAGAATGCTATGTGGAGGTATTAGTCTGCTCAGGCTGCTTTAACAAAATACCATGGCCTTAGTGGCTTAAGTGATGGACATTTATTTCTCAGTTCTGGGGCTGGAAAATCCAGGATCCAGGAGCCAGCTGGATTCGGTTCCTGGTTAGGAAGGGCCTTACCCCTGGTTTGCAGATAGACTTGCCCTGTGTCTTTAAGTGGCTGAGAGGGAGAGAGTGATCTGTCTTCCTCTTCTTATAAAGCTACTGATTTTCTTCTGAAGGTTCTAACCTCAAAATGCTCTACTTCATCTAGCCCTGAGTACCTCCCAAAGGCCGCATCTCCAAATACCATCACATTGGGACAGAGTTTCAACATGTGAATTTGGGGGGCCACTGTTCAGTCCATTGTAGTGCTAAAGGCTGACAAGATGGTGGTGACTTTGTAATTATAACACAAGCACAAAGATGAAGACTTTTTTGTTGCTTTTCTATTTACATATACTTTTTATATTTGTTGTCTCTAGAACTGCAAGTGTGTGTGTATGACTGATGTCAAGTCTGGAAATAAGGTCCCTGATGATAGTGCCGCCATCCCATTAATGAAGGCTACTCATCCTAGAATCAGTTTGTCTCCTACCCACAATATCACCTTTAAAAAAAATAGTTGTGATGAATTTACGAACTAACTCGCATAATCTTACTCTAGGAAGACAAATTTAGTCCTACTTCACGAAGACAAATTTACTTCCAGAATGTTAGAGAAAAATCTCCACCTTCTGGTACTCACTAGAAAGCAAACATGACAGACAAATGTGCCATTAGAAAGACTTGCTTCCTAGTACAAACTCATGGAAGTGATGTATACAATGGAACGACAAACCGCCCGGATGTCAGAAGGAAAGCAAGAAACCAAAGCTTAAGCAAAAAGTATAAGCCGATGCTGCAGGGACCTCTGGGGGTTTCAGCTTTGGGTAAAGGCCATGGGGGATGAGGATGGGCGGAGGAGGAGGGAGAGCTGGGGGCAAAAAATAAGGCCGTAAACTCACTGGGCAGGGAGGCTGAAGCCAGTCCCCTGCAGAAAGCTTGGAGCCTCAGGAGAGTTAGCAAAACTCCACTCATTGGCTGAGGGAAGGAGAAGGATGTTTGCTATAACTGAGCCCAAGATGGGGCACAAGCCAGGGAAGGGACATCATTGGAGAGCAACTGATAACAACCTAGGCCACATCCTGAGAGGTCTGAATTTATACTATATGCCTGGAAAGCTAGCTGTAAGTCCATTTCTTGGTATGCACTCTCTAAGCCAGTAAATTAACATAAAAATACATCCAGAGCCTTGAAACCTGCAGAAATCTGACAGAAGCCGAGCATTCTGTGAGCTTACTTTCACAGCTTCTGGGTCGGAAGCTGGCTAGTCTGCTAGGGCTACCAGAACAAAATGCCCCAGGCTGGGTGTCGTAAGCACCAGAATAAGGCTGGAAGTCCAAGATCAAGATGTTAGCAGGTTTGCTTTTTCCTGAGGCCTCTCTGCGTGGCTTGCACACAGCTGCTTCCTGCTGTGTTCTCACGTGGCCTTTCCTCTGTGTGTGCACATCCTTGGTGTGTCTTGCATTTTTTTTCTTTTCTTTTTTTTTTTTAGAGGAAGGCAGAGGGAATGGGGGAGAGAGAGTCTTAAGCAGGGCTTGATCTAAAGACCCTGAGATCATGACCTGAGCCAAATCAAGAGTTGGATTCTTAACTTACTGAGCCACCCAGGCTCCCCTGTGTCTCTTCCACATCTTATAAGGACATCATTAGTCATATCAGATTACTCTTATGACCTTATTTAATGTTAATAACCTCTTTAAGGGGCACCCTGGCTCAGTTGCTAGAGCGTGCAACTCTTGATCTAAGGGTTTGAGTTCAAGCCCCATGTTGATTATACAGATAATTTTAAAAAAATGTTAAAAAAAATCACCTCCTTAAAGGTCAAATGTCTAAATACTGTCACATTGGGGGTTAAGACTACAACATATTTGAGTTTGGGGAGGAGGACATAGTTTAGTCCTTAACAGAAACATCTCTCGGAAAAGCAACCAAACCCATGGAAGATGAATTCATAACCACCACAACAAAATGTTACAAAGTACATAAGGAATGCTACTTTATCGTAGAGTTATCAGAGGCAAAAATCAGCTCCAAAACAACTACAGATGACAAAATCAGACACTAAAAAATAGAATGAGCAAGCGGATCTTTAAAAAACATTGAACATGCAACAAAACAACAAAGTGCCATGGAAATAAAGAATAGGCAGATTTGGAAAGAAATGGAAAGTCTGACAATGGAAATTGCAGTCATTACAATTTCACTGAATAAGTTAAATTACCATATTAGACACATCAGAAGAGAAAATTAGCGCAGTGGAAGATATAGTTGAGGAAACCACCTTGAATGAAGTACAGAAAGGGAGAAAGGGGTGGAGGAGATGAAAGAATGGTTCAGAGTGGGAAGACAGAAGGAGAAGGTCCATTGTGCACCTGCTATGTCTCAGGGAGACACAGGGAGAGAGGGGCGAATGGGAGACAGGCAATATTCAAAAAGAAATGGAGTCTTTTAAAAGATCATGTAAGTCCAATTGAGCCTTTTAAAACTTTGGTGCTCCTGGATGGCTCAGTAGGTTGAGCATTCCACTCTTGATTTCAGCTCAGGGTACGATCTCAGGGTCATGAGATCAATCCCAGGAGCCCTGTGTCAGGCTTCACACTGACCATGAAACCTGCTCAAGATTCCCTCCCTTCCTTTGCCCCTCCCCCACTGCTCATGGATGCACATGCGCACGCCCTCACTTTCTCTCTCTCAAAAAAAAAATAATAATATCAGCACCTCAGTATATACAAGAAAATGAATATGGTATTTGGTGTATCGCTGTACCTCATTATTAATAATTCCAGTTTCATAAGCAAGTACTTTTCCTTTGCCTCGTGGCTCTTTCAGAAATGGTTTTGTTCACTGTGTCTGCTGTTGAGACTAGAGAACTGTATTTTGTTGCTGCCTTATAAAGAGCTTTCCCATACATTCTGTCATCATCTAATTTCTTCCCCCTTCATGATAGAAATCAGGGAGGCATTTCCAACATCCTGGACTAGCATGCAAATCACTTACCAATCTGCGAACGAACAGGCGCTTCTGGAATCAGAAATTTCTTACCAACTGAGGTTGCTTTTCCTTGAAGCCTGTAGAGACTTGGGCATTCCCAGTGAGCACAGCCCTGTAGAGGAAAGTTACTGACATTAAGGACTGAGGAGCTTAAAGACAACCTACTCTCCCCCATATTAGGATTAGACACCTGTTCAAAGAGATTTGCTGTCTAGATGATTGAGAAGAGAACAGTGTGAATATCCCTGAAATATCTGATAATGGAGGAGGGACTGCATAGAAACACTCGGGTTTTTTTTTTTTTTTCCTTTAAAATCTGACTAGGAAAATTAAATAGACTTTTAAGAATTTATTATGTGTTTTGCAAAAGAAAAAAAATTCTCAATCAACTTAAAAAACATGATCATTTGGCTTTGGGCTCCCTCAAGACTTAAAATTCTGTGGAGGATTATGTGTGTGTAATTTCTTTTAATAAGCCACCCATAGAGGTCTGCTTTAGAAAGATTTAATCCCTGAATGTGTTTGTAGAAAATTCTGATTGCTATTCTAGAGAGGCAGGCCACTGTGCCTTGAGCAGTGTTCCATGGGCCCAGTAGCAATCCCCGGCACAACCAAATGGCAAAGCATTTGACATATAATTCTCCCGGGTTTTTTATTTTTGATTTTCAGTGTATGTTACTGAGGCATCTCCTCTCCTCTTCATCTGTATTGCGTTGTTTTTACCTGGAACCGATCTTGACCTCATCTTTTCTATTCACTGGCTTCCACAAGAAATACAATCAGTCCTCGGTCCTTAAAGAAGATCCGAGGTGGCATCATAAAAAGTTGTGCCCCACATTATGCATTATGCAAAGTTCCACCCCTCACTTCGTCAAACATCTCTGACCCCACGCCTGCCCCCAAATCCCCAGCGATCCGAAGTCACCTATAAGGATATGCTCTGCAACCCAGTCTCAGCGGGAGACTCACTCGATACTCCTGCCCCCAGGATTTTCCCTCAAGTCCTCCTGTTTGCCACCCACCTTGCCTGTTAAGTTTGGTAATTCAGTCACCAAGCCCCAGTGCCCTAGCTCATGCCAGCACGCAGTGAACTGGCAGCCCTCCAGCTACAAGAATTTATCCTCGGAGAGCAACAAGGGTGACAATCAATAATAATTCTGTTACATATGAAAGTGAAAGCTTTATTAAATGAGTAGTACTGACATTCCACCCCCCAAACCACCTTTGTCTTATGAACACATGAAAATGTAATATAAAGGAATTTTTAAAGAAATGTAGTCATCGAACAACAATTTAGTTCTAGTTCCACAACTCTTATTACCATAACTAAAATTTGAATTTATTTTGGGGTAGACTGACTTGGGATTTCTGAGCAGGTTCTCAGCTCAGTGAATACCTGAGGCTTTAAAAAGGTTCACACAGCCCTTGACTCAGATTTCAAATGCTTTTAATTCAGTTCCTACTCAACTTCATCTCAGTAGGTGTTCAGTAAATATTGGTGTAATGAATGGGAAGGTCCGTATATGTTACCACATCCAGATAATCTGTGGGCCGAAAGTCTGCCTGTTTTCTGATATGTCCTCTCTTTTTCCCTTTGCTTAGACAAAACAAAAACAAAATCCCTTGCCCAAACAGAAACAAAAACAAAACAAAAAAAAAAAATAGAAAAATAAATATCAGTAAGATAACAATAATATCGTGTATGATAAATAAAAGTATTCAATGAAATGTTTTCAATAACCCTCGCTTCATTGTTTTTAAAAATAAACAAAAAATGTTAGCCTCCAGCATGTTATTTTCTCTACCTCCCTTTAATTTTGTCTGATTTTAATTTAGTCAGTTCATTATGATACTTGCAATTCGATAGACTCTTTCATCCAAGGAATAATTTATTTCTTAAAGTCAGTCAGATGACTGAAAAACAAATGAGTATTAAAAACCACTTGGAACTTGAAACGGTGGTTTGCACACGTAGGTTAATAGTTCTCTCCATATAAAATCCTAGAGTCGTAAGTTCATAGAATTTTAGGGGTTAAATCGTAGAATGATAAGATTCTCAGAAACTGAGAAAAATTAAAGAATTTCATTTTACATAAATTAGCCTTCGGTTTTTTTTTTTAAGATTTTATTTGTTTATTGGACAGAGAGGGAGAGAGCACAAGCAGAGGGAGCAGCAGAGGCAGAGGGAGAGGGAGACACAGGCTCCCTGCTGTGTAGGGAGCCCAATGGGGGGCTCGATCCCAGGACCCTGGTATCATGATCTGAACTGAAGGCAGACGCTTAACCCACTGAGCCACCCAGTCTCTAACCTTCAGTATTTAGACTACTTCATGCAGCGTCCTTATGCCCAAATTCCCAGAGATTACACTCTGATGAGCATTAGTTAAGTCAAGTAAGGTAGAAACAGCTGATGGACTGCCTGCCTGGTGATCTGAGTCTTGGACAATGACGTTCCGATAAAGTTGTGTATGGAATCTAACAGTGATTAACTTTTAAGTCAAGCGTTATTTCTCTTTAAAAAAAATATGAAATTCCCGAGGATACGTGTGATAATTTTGGAAAGGTAGGAGACGTGGATAAAGAGAGGGAGTCTGGAATACATCCTCCAAAGAGAGAATTGCAGTAGAAAGATACAGAAAAAAATTTGGTGAAGTAATTAAGGACAGTTCCTCATGAATATTCTATGCCTTATATTCCTAATTTCTTTTATTCTAAAGATTTCATGAGGGGTGCCTGGGTGGTGCAGTGGTTAAGTGTCTGTCAGATTCTTGGTTTCAGCTTAGGAGCTTAGGTCCTGATCTTGGGGTATTGGGTTAGTGGGATTGAGCCCCAGGTTAGGCTCCCCACTCAGCGTGGGATCTGCTTGAGATTCTCCCTCTCCCTGCCCCTCCTGTTTGTGCTCTCTCTCTCTCTCTAAAATAAATAAGTAAATCTTAAAAAAAAGAGAAAAAGATTTCAATGAGGTATGAAGATGGTTATCATTCTTTGATTTTTCATTGTTCTTTCCTAATTTTTGCTTCTTTCTGAAACATAAATCTATCTTTGAGGTAATGATTATATTAAAGTTATATCAAACAACTATTTTAAGATTAAATCAAATAGGAGAATGCACTTTCTTTGGAAAAAAATTATTAAATCCAGTTTCCGTAGCAAGAGAGTTAAATAGAAATGATTTTAAATCAAATTTGCCCTGGATAAGGGGTCTACTTATAAAACTTGGAATATCCTTTTAATGCAGAATGTTTATTACACAGTCTTGGAAAACCATTTTAATACACATGACAAGGTGTTAATTTCCTTATGTTAAATGTTCTTACATATTGATACAAAGGTAAACAAGTCCATTGAAAAACAATGAATGGTTTATTTGCAGTGAAAAAACTGATTGATAAATATATACAAAGTTCAAGCTCAGTTATAATTGAAGAAATGAAAACTTCTTAAACTGAGAAGTGAATTCTTTTCTTTTCTTTCATATTGCCAGGGATGAAAATATTTGTTTTAGGCATGAGACATCTGCAGTCTCAGGTACCATCAGTAGGAGTATAAATTGATACAACCTTTTTCTAGAGTGACTTGGCAGGATGTATTAAATGTTAACATGTAAATTTTACTTTTAAATGTAAATTACACATCTTTTGATCTTCCAATTCCATTTAGATATTTATGATTTTTTACACATGTGAACGAGAATAATCATTGTCGGGGCGCCTGGGTGACTCAGTCGGCTGGGTGGCTGCCTTCGGCTCAGGTCATGATCCCGGAGTCCTGGGATTGAGTCCCGTGTCTTGCTCAGGGAAGAGCTTGCTTCTCCCTCTGCCGCTCCCCCTGCTTGAGCTCACTCTCTCTCTCTCTGACAAATAAATAAAATCTGTAAGAGAAGAAAAATCATTGTCATATCATTTGTACATAGCCAAAATCCGCTGAAGACCTGTCCATAAGAATCCATAAGAATCCATAAGAATCTGGCTCTTTGGTACATGCTTGCCAGCAGATGTTCATAGGAAGGAAGGAGTTACATATGCTACTAGAAAGAAGTCCAAAATAAACTGTTTTGTGAAAAAAAAAAAAAGTTAGAGAACATATATAATATAATCCCATTTGTCTAAAATAAATATTTTATGTCTATGCTCTGGAAAAACCACAGGAAGTGGAAGAATAGAACTTTTCATTAGTATATTACTCTGTCCCATGCCATTTTTTGCTCTCTTTCTTTCTTCTTAGTTTTGTTTTTGTTCTGTTTTGTTTATTATTTTGTTTGATCGGTTGTTGCCATGAACATTTATTATTTATATAAAAATGTATAGCTAATGGAGAAAATAATTTTTACTTTAATTAAATATTTTGTTTCAATATTCCTAAATCTTCTGGGAACCACAACAGAAGGGCTTTTTCCAAGAACAGGAATAGGATTAGGGGTATCCTCAGTCCCTGTTTCCCTTTTCTCCCCCGTGACATTCCTAGTGGGGAGACTCTTCCATAATAGTTGACAAGGAGATGAAAGGTGCCCCTGAGGTCCAAAGAAGATGCTTAGAGACATGGGTGGGCACACCAGGTCTGAGAGGGAACTGTGCTTTAAAAACAACAGGTAGGGTGCCTGGGTGGCTCAGTGGGTTAAGCCTCTGCCTTCGGCTCAGGCCATGATCTCAGGGTCCTAGTATCGAGGCCCGCATCGGACTCTCTGCTCAGCAGGGAACCTGCTTCCTCCTCTCTCTCTGCCTGCTTCTCTGCCTACTAGTGATCTCTCTCTCTCTCTCTCTCTCTCTGTTAAATAAATAAATAAATACATAAAATATTTGAAAAAATAAAAATAAAAAATCCAAAACAAAACCCCCCAAACCAGCCCATACTTAACATGCAGCACTTTTTCATCTTTTCTCATACTGTCTCATGTCACTGTTGTCAATTAAGACAAAGGGAAAGTGAAGAGGAATTAAAGGCACAAGAAGAAGTACCTCTTTCGAAGCTCTCTTTTGTAGGGTAGATCCAACTCCAGAGAACTCTTCCAGTTGTGAACAGCAGCAACAACAAGAACCACAAGTATTTTGCTTTGCATCATGTAGATGTCAGTTACATGATGAGAAAAAAATAAAATATTCATGCTACAAGAAAGTGGCTTTTGCAGACTGGAAAGCATCTCTGATGCACTTAGAAATGCTTATTTCAGGGAGATTTTCTGCTGTTGGACTCAAGGCCCTGAAAAAAAAAAAAACAAAAACAAACAAAACCCAGAAGTTGTCTTAAAGGCTGTTTGATTTATCCTTCTTATATTTCTTCAAATTTTCTTGCAAACTCCTTTGGAAGTAAAGTTTATTTTAAGAAGCGGTACCTTGGTCAGAGCTACTTTCCAATAAGGGGGAGGATGGATTCAACTGTCCTCCTCCTAATTGCTTTGCAAAGCCTTCCCTTCTCCCTAATCTCCCTGTAGTTTCTTAAGAAATGAGGCACTTACATATCCCAAGGGGTTAAATGGAGATTTCTGCTGCAGAGGAGAAAGTAGGGAGTTTGCTGCATTAATCATTGAATAACATCAATCACACATCCACTTGGGCAGTTAAATTTCTGTTGAGCAAAGTACAGAAGTACCTGGGGAATGTCTCCCTCTTCGTAAGTGGTGTTATTAGACATCCGTCACGAGGGCCTTGTAAAAGTAGATGTTGGGGCGCAAACAAAGTCATTTTCGTGCTAACACAGTTCTAGGCAGAAATTATGTAGTAAATAAATTATATTCCAAAAAAAATTGTTGTGCCCTTTTCTTTAACAGTCTATTAATCAATCACCTTCTTACTCCACACTTATGAGCTCGTTGGAGCACGAATAATCTTTCTTAAGCACCGTTTTGGTTTTTCGCTCCCCTTTCCAGAAACTGTAAGTCAAAATTTTGCTCTAGTGAAATCCATATTACTGATCCATATTGAAAGGTTTTCTAACAGTTGGTTCCTTCTCCCTAATTTCCCTTTTTAAAAATTATTGTGCATTCATATTATCTTTGCTAGCCTAGAACGCATGGGAATCCACCTCGGAATTTGCCTTGCTCCATCCAAATGCTACTGCTGACATCTGCAATGCTTTTTAGCCCGTGCTTTACCGGTCCAGATCCATCCCACTCTGCTCTGTCATTTGTCATTCCAGCCAGCTTTGCAAGATCTAAGTACTGGGTGGTGTATTTAGAATCATAAAGTTATAGAGAGTTTTATTTCTATTTTACATCATTTCGCGTCAATTCAATGCAATCTTAATGACCTTTAGTGGAATATTAGCACACTGGAGGCAAAGGCTGCTTTTATGACTTCCTTACTCTCACGCAAGAGGCTTCATGAGCTAGTTAATTTCCAGGGTCCAATAACATCTCAGAAGAAGATCAAAGTGACTTCATTTGAAAATAAAAAATATCATATTGGTGTCATATCAATATCATATTGATGAGTCAATCATGAAAATGGGTCAAATGATTGCACATCAGTCTAAAACTATGATAAATTCAAATGTAAGTTCCAATTTAGTAGAATTTGTCTTTTGTTGTTTTGTCAGAATGTAAAAAAAAAGGCATAAAGTTCATTTTGAGAAGTTTTAAAAGATTTATTAGGAAGAAGATGCCATATCAACTATTATACAAATATTTAAAAGCTAGATTAAGTTATGGCACTGATAATAGATAATAGATAGATATAGAAATAGATATATAGATTAATAGAACTGAAAGTTCATAAGTGATCCTTGTATAAAAGGAGAATTTAGTTTTTCCTAGAAATGGCATTTTGTATCAGGGGATAAAGGATGACTGATTTAATAAAAGGTGAAAGGTTTGGTTAATCACTTGGGAAAATAAAAATTTATATCCCTACAATATAACAAAATCAATGCCAGATGGGTTAATAATTTCTAACTAAGTCAAATAAAAATAAAACAATACATACAAGTATTATGGGTATCACAGGCAAATATTCCTACAGTCTATAAGAAGAGACAACTTTCTAAAAATGATACCAAAGACAGAAAGCTAAGTCCTGATAAGCTTTTAAAATTCCACATAAAGGCACCTGGGTGGCTCAGTTGGTTAAGCGGCTGCCTTTTGGCTCAGGTTGTGATCCCAGGGTCCTGGGATTGAGCCCTGCATTGGGCTCCCTGCTCAGCACAGAGCCTGCTTCTCTCTCTCTCCCTCTACCTGCCACTCTGTTTACTTGTGCTCTCTCTATCAAATAAACAAATAAAATCCTTTAAAAAAATTCCGCATAAAAATACCACAATCAGTGTTTAACAACAATGAACTGACTGAATAAAATATTTATAATAAGTAAGACAGACAAAGGGTTAAATATTCAATATATAGTCTTCTATAGTCCATAAGAAAAAGAATGCTTTAGGGACGCCTGGGTGGCTCAGTGGGTTAAGCTGCTGCCTTCGGCTCAGGTCATGATCCTAGGGTCCTGGGATCGAGTCCTGTATTGGGCTCCTTGCTCAGCAGGGAGCCTGCCTCTCTCTCCGCCTCTGCCTGCCTCTCTGCCTGCTTGTGTGCTTTCTCTCTCTCTCTTTCTGACAAATAAATAAATACAATCTTTAAAAAAAAAAAAAAAAAGAAAAAGAATGCTTTGATAGAAAAATGGTTAAGGAACTTACAAAAGCAACATAGAAAAACACAAATGACAAACAGTTTTTAAAAATGTCTAACCATTTCAGTAATCTAAAAAGTACAACCATATTTTTGGCCCATCTGATTGACAAAGTGAAATTTGGCAATACATCTGAAAAACCTTCAATAGGTTATATCCCAGGGGCGCCTGGTTGGCTCACTCAGTTAAGCATCCAACTCTTGATTTAGGCTCAGGTCATGATCTCAGGGTGGTGAGATCAAGCCACATGTCTGGCTCCATGCTCAGGAGGGGGTCTGCTTGCTGCTCTCTCTCAAATAAATAAATAAAATCTTTTTAAAAATAGATACAAGGATATAGCCCATGACTTATCCATTCCATTACAAGAAATAGGGAAATACAGGCACAAAGGAATGCTTATAGCAGCTGATCATTACAGCAAAATATTTGAGAAAACATGTTATTCAGGGAAATCCCAAATAATAAAGCTTAAATAAGGTAGATATTTATTTTCTTGCATGCAAATGTTGAGATAAGCAATCCATATTGCAACTCCATGATTAACAGTGACACAGGTTCATTCTATCTTGCATCTACAATCTTGTAAACATGAGGATCTACCTTGTAGTCCAAGATAGCTAATTGATCTCCAAATGGTTCATCCATATATACAAGAAGTAGGGCATAAAGAGAACACGAGGAAGATAGGAAGGAAGAAAGGCACAGTTCTTTCTAAGGATACATCCTGAAAGTTGAACATGATACTTTCATTTGGTCACATGGCCACATCCATCAGCAAAGCAACCTGGGAAATAAGGCTTTATTCTAGACAGCACCTGCCAGGTAAAAACTAGGAGCCTTGTTATGAGGGAAGAAGAGAAGAAGGGGTTTTGGGAACAAACTGCTGTCTCTGCCACATAACCAAGAGGTTGACTCATAAATGGTTCCACAACAAACACGTTATGGTTCATTCAGACAACAAAGTACTATGTCATTGTTAAAATGATGGTATGGATCTATAGTTATCAACATGGAAAGGGATAGCCAATGTATTATTAAATAATGTATTATTAAATGTTTTTATGGTATCTTATCATCTTTTCTCTGTGTCTAGTTGTCCTTTCATATATTTTATCTGTCAACTGATTGATCAATCTATCTTAAAATGCTTTTTAGTTTTTAAAGCGATAAAATTTCTAAATTGCTTTGTTGGTTTTTAAATTTCTGACGATATTGCATTGTGATATGAAATGTGCTGTGTATGAAATGAATTTTTTGGTATTTGTTGTGACTAGAGTGTGTCACTCTCTAGTAATTTTCTGTTTTCCCTAATTATTGGGGGCAGGATTCTGTATATATTTTTTAGAGCAAGCTTATTAATTGTGTTGTTTGAGATACTTTATATTTCCTAATTATTTGTAAGCTTTCTGTATCAGTTCTTGAGAGATGTGTTAAAAATACCAACCACAATCAGGTAATGATCTCGGGGTCCTGGCATCGAGCCCTGGGTCAGGCTCCCTGCCTCTCTGCCCCTCCCCCTGCTTGTGCTATCTCTCTCTCTCTTTCTCTCAAATAAATAAATAAAATCTTCTTAAAAAAATACCTACCATGATGGGGGGATTTAATAATTCCTTTAGTATATGTATCATTACTTACCTTTATATATATTTAAGACTATATTTTTGGGTGCATGCAAGTCAGGATTATTATAATTTTTTGGTAATTGTTCTTTTTATTGTTAAATGATAACCCCCCCCTTTTTTTAAGTAGCCTCCATGTCCAGCATGGGACTTGAACTCACAACCCTGAGATCAAGAGTCCCGTGCTCTACGAACTGAGCCAGCCAGGCACCCCAATGGTAGCCCCTTTTAATACCTAATATTATTGCCTTAAATTCTTTTTTTATTAAAGATTTTATTTTAAAATAATAATAATAAGTAATGTAAATAATCTCTACACCCAATGTGGGGCTCAAACTTAAAATTCTGAGATGGAGAGTCACATGCTCTACCGACTGAACCAGCCAGCGCCCTCATTGTCTTAAATTCTATTTCATCTGATTAGTATTGTTTTCTGCCTTCATTTGTTTAGTATTTGGTATTTTTTTTCCATAATTTTACTTCAAATTTTGGGTGTTGTTGTCTTTTATGCTTGCAAAGGGTATACGTATAGAATTTGTATTTCAGTTCAGATAATTTCTGCTTTTTAACAGCTGAATTCAGTGTTTACTTCCATTAGGGTTGCTGATCACTGGATTTATTTCTACCAACTATGTGTTCTATTTACCATTTTTTTCCTTATTATTTGGGGTTTTTCTGATTCCGATTGGATTGATTTTCTTCCCTTTTTCCTTCTTCAGCCTCCTGGAAGATGTATATTCTATTTCTATTAGACGTTACCCTTAAATGTTGAGTATGCTGCATTTGACTTAAGAGACATTGCATTTACTCAATAGCTCTGTTCTCTCTTCTCCCGTGTTATTGTTGTCTAGTTTATTAGCTTCATCTGTTTTTAAAAGTGTCCCCAAATTAGTCTTTATTATTAGGGTTGTAGGGTATCTGGTATGTAGTGCTTCTCTTCCTCTCTGAAATTCAGAACCAATATGGAGAAAGAGGGGAAGAAAGGCAGGAATTAGAGGTGGGAGATCAAAATGCAATATTAGTTTTATTTCAGATAAAGCTGATTGGAGAAAGTGATTTTAGATCTGTGGCCAGATGGGCTTGCTGACACTTAATTCCTGAACTAGATGGACTTAGCCCCCAATGGCACAGCGAGACAGCAGCAGGTCTCCCTAATAAGGTGGATTATTCACCACCTGGATCCAGGCAAACCAGAATGTTCCTTTGGTGGAGGCAGCAGACCCGAAAGAAGAGAGCATAGCAGGGCTGAGCCAAGCATGGTGAGGTGTGCCTCCCAAACTTTCCCATTCTCCTGCCTGTAGGTGCAGTGGTTAAGGAAGCAGAGAGAAGTTATGAGTGTTCTCGTATTATCACTTGTGGAGATTAGAGAACTTCTCCTTTCAATGGATATATGAATGGGAAGTAATAGTTCCTCTAAGGATCATGACTATTACTGCTGTTCTTGTTAATAATATTTTCCGTGGTTCCTGCTACCTGCTGCTTTACCCTGAAGCTAATATTTCAGCTGCAGCCCCTTAACTTGATGAACCCTCCTCCCTACTCTGATACCAGGAAGAAGTGGCACCCCAAGATAGTGGAGGAACGGAGTCCTGCTAGTCTGGAGGTCCTTTTTCTCATCCTAGGGTAGTCTTGGAGCTGCAGGAGAAGGAGGTGGGCGTTGGGCAAGAGTCCCCAGTGGGGTGTTGGACAAGAGTCCGCCTTATGTGGATTCCCTGGAGCATTAGCTCCTTCTGAGGTGAGAAGACTGGGACTGAGGCTCTGCCCACGTCAGCTCAAGGGTCATGTGACTTGGCACAGCCCGCCGCTGAGAACTGCCCTGGCAAGGTAGGGGTGGGAGGGGTCCTGGGTGCGGTGAAAGCCAGCGGACCTGAAGAGCTTGCTGTGACAGGGAGATCCACGGCCTGGAGTTATCCCACGCCTCCCTCCACTACCAGCAATGCATGTGAAGCTAAAATAAAATTTTCTAAACTGTGACTGATTTTTTTTTAAAAAAGAACAAGTTTTGACCGTGTTAGAAGACCAATGCGTCGGGGTGTCTGGGTGGCTCAGTCGTTAAGTTAAGCTCCATTAAGCTCTGCTGGTTAAGTGTCTGCCTTCAGCTCAGATCATGATCTTGCGGTTCTGGGATCGAGCCCTACCTCAGGCTCTCTGCCTCTTCCTCTCCCACTCCCCCTGCTTGTGTTCCTTCTGGCACTGTGTCTCTCTCTGTCAAATAAACAAATAAAAGCTTTAAAGGAAAAAAAAAAGACTAATGTGTCTTCCTACCTCTTTATATGTGTCTTTCTATCTCTTTATATATAAAGTTTATATTTAAAAGTCATTATTGCATTAGGAGATGAGAAAAGGGTATGTAGTCGAAAATGGTAGGGAATGAAATGTATTATAGAGGAGGTGAAATTATAATAAAAATAAATAATAATCTATTTAAATAATTAAAGGTTGCATTACATTTCTGGATTTTTTGAGTTTTTGTAGCATTTAGCTGCAATTTTTTTTACTTATTTTTAAATTTCAAGTTTTTATTTAAATTCCAGTAAGTTAACATGCAGTATAATATTAAGACGCAGCATAATTTTAGTCTCAGGTGTAGAATTCAGTTGATTCATCACTTATATACACATTTATACATTTAGCCCACCCTCACCCACCTCCCCTCCAACAACCCTGTTTGTTCTCTATAACCAAGAGTCTGCTTTATGGTTTGCCTCCCCTTTATTTGTTGTGATTTCTGTTCTCATTCTAAGGAAATGTGGACCTTTTAAAAATATATTTTAAGTAATCTCTACATCCAATGTGGGGCTGGAATTCATAATCCCAAAATCAAGAGCCGGATCCTCCACTGACCCAGCCAGCCGGGTATCCTGGAAATGTAAACTTTTGTACCTAATTTTCTATTGATCCTTTAATAGTCATTTCTTAAAATGGGTTCCCCAAGTTAAGCAAGCTTTAGGTCCCACAAAATATAGATCCACCTGGGTGGCTCAGTGGGTTAAGCTGCTGCCTTCGGCTCAGGTCATGATCTCAGGGTCCTGGCATCAAGGCCCACATCGGGCTCTCTGCTCAGCAGGGAGCCTGCTTCCCTCTCTCTCTCTCTCTGCCTGCCTCTCTGTCTACTTGTGATCTCTCTCTCTCTGTCAAATAAATAAATAAAATCTTTTTAAAAAAGTATAAAGATCCGCCTCTGTTTTTCTTTTTAATTTTTATTTTTTTAGTGGGGGTGGGGCAGAAGAGAGGAATAGAGACTCCTCTTTTTTTTGCGAGAGAGTGTGAGAGAGAGAATCTTAAGCAGGCTCCACATCCAGTTCGGAGCCTGAAGCCAGGCTCGATCTCATGACCCTGGGATCATGACCTGAACAAAAATCAGGAGTCAGACACTTAACCAACAGAGCCACCCAGGTGCCCCCATCTGTGTTTTTAGTTTTATAAGAGGGTTTGCCAGTTTCTTTGCTTACCTCTCCTCCATGTTTCTCACTTTTTTTTTTTCTGGGTTCATTTTCCTTCTGGCTCAAGTACATCTTTTAATAATTCTTCCCATGAATGCCTGTTAATGAACCTACTTATTTCCTCTCCTGTCAGAGACCACTATTATCCTAAATTTAAGATTTATCATTTTTTTCCTTTGTAGTTTCACCAGAAAAGCATATTGTTACACATGTTTTAAAACTTTTGTATCAATGAGCTAAAGGTGTATATATTTTTCAATTTGTTTTTTCCACTCAAAATTATGTTCCTGGGATCCTAGTATGTTGTTGAGTATAGCTATAATTTATTCCTAATCATTACTGTATTGTATTCCATTACCCACGTTTTACCCATTTTACTGTTAATGGACATTGGCTTATTTCTAGTTTTTTACTAGTAGGCATAATGCTACCTTAAGCATTTTCATAAATGCCTCCTGGAAATCAATAGTTTCTCTAGAGTTTATACTTAGGAGTGGAATTGCTAGGTGTTGGAGTATGGACATCTCCATAAAACAAAATTGGTTTCCAAAATGACTGTACTAATTTACCTTCCCATCAGTACTATGTGACAAATTGCCTTGCCGCACGTCACTGCCAGATGGCTGATAGTTCTAGAATTGAGTATTTGCCAGTTTTATGGATATTAATAGTTCTTCATAATAGAATTAATTCGTATTTTTCTGATTGTTAATGAGACTGAGGGACATTTTATATGTTTATTGGCCATTTATATTTTTTTATAAAATGCTTGTGTAATTCCTTTGGTCTTTTTAAAAAAAATTTTTTGTTTTTTACTTATTGATTTATAAGAATTTTTTACATATTCAGGATACTAATCGCTTGACAGTTATATATTATGCGAGTATGTTTGTATATAAAAATATATTTGAGGGTACCTGGGTGGCTCAGTTGGTTAGGTGACTGCCTTCAGCTCAGGTTGTGATCCTGGAGTCCCAGGATCAAGTCCCACATCTGGCTCCCAGTTCCATGGGGAGCCTGACCTTCTCCCCTCTCATGTTTTCTCTCTCTCACTCTCTCTCTATCAAATAAGTAAAGAAAATCTTAAAAAAAAATATATATATGTATATACATATATATATATATATTTATATATATATATATTTGACACATCTCTTTCCAGTCTGTGGCTGGTCACTTCATTCTCATTATGGTGGCTTTTGATAAAATGGATATTGTTATTTTTAATGTAGCCAAATTTATTAATTTTTTCTCTGTGGTTTTCAGTTTTTATTTCTTGTATAGGAAAATGTTTGTATCTCTGAGATCATAAAAGTATTCTCCCATATTTATAGTTTTGTATTTTATATATAGTTCATTAATTCATCTAGTGTTGGTTTTGTATATGATATGACGAAGGGGTATAAGTTCTAATTATCTTATGTATCTTATCAGTGTTTGTTTTTATATGTATGTGTCTTTTCTCACATCTCACTTGTTATACAAAAGATACAGTGTTAGATACAGGAAAATGGTACTCTGAGAAAAAAATGTAGCCTCAATACTTAAAGGTTGAAAATTAAATAGCGATGTTTCCAAGTTTGAAAGTTAAAGAAGAATAAAAAAACACCATACAAAGGAAGTAGAATAAAAAACACTATAAAGAGCAGAAACCAATTAAATAACCATCATATAAATAATAGATTAATTAAACAGAAATCACATTAAATAATAGAGAGGCTCAAGGAAGCCAAAATATTGTTCTTTGAAAAAATTAACAAAGTAGATAAACTCTGGTGTGACTATTCAAGAGAAAGAGAAAGGACACATATAAATTTCATTAAACTGATAAAGGTGTCATAAGTTTGGATATACCAGAGGTAAAAAGGATAAGGAGATGCTTTTCGTTAACTTTATGCTGATTAAATTGAAAATGTAAAAGAAAACATGCACATTTCCAGAAAAATGTGTATCGATTTTATGTCTATATTGCTACACTCTTACCAGTGCTAATAATTTCTGTGTGGATAATTTTAGGTTTTCTACAGAAAACAACCATAGAACATGTGAATTGTAACAGTATTTTTCTTCTCCCATTATCTCTGCAAATGTCTCCACAAATTTCTTTCTGGAATGCCTCTTGGAAGTATATGTTAGAACTTCTCATTCTGTCTTCAATGTCTCATAAATTCTCTTATATTTCCATCGTGTTATCTCTGTGTTGCATTACAGGAGGTGTTTCAGATCTGTTTTTTCAGTTGACCATTTTACATGATGATTTATTCGTTTAGTTTTTAATTTGAATGAATTAATTGTTTATTTCCAAGAGTAAAAGTAGTCTTGGTTCAAATCTGCTTATTTTCTGTTCATATTGTCCTCTTGTTCCATTGTTTCAATTCTTTCTTTCACCATTGTTTCAATTCCTTCTTTTGCCTCTGTAGTCATTTTAAACATAGTAACATTTCTAGTCTCTTTTACAGTGTTCCGGTATTGATAGTTCTATGATTTTGTTGCTTATCGAGTCTTTTGATTCATCCTCATTTCCTCACATGGTTTGTAATTTTTTATTGTGAGCTCATCTTTTATTATGAGCTCATCTTAAGCAGTGATGGTCCTTTCAGTGGGAGACCTAGGTACCCTAGATTATGGATTTGTCCCAATATGTGGATTAATTTTTGGTTCTGCAAGGGTCCCAGCATTTTTATGGGCCTTGAGCAAATTTACTTTTTCTTGCCCAACTTTTTGTTACTATGTCAACTGAGAATTCTTATGCTATAAGACGACTATATGATTCAATCCTACGCTCAGGCTTGGTTTAATTTCTCAAAAGAGATGTTTCTTTTTCTTTCAGATCCAAAGCCTTGAATATTACAAAATACCTTGACCTTTTTCCTTGTTGGAGCTCTTGTTAGTGTCATTTTTATGGACTAAGCAACTTTGCAAGAGCTTTTCCTTAATCGGCCCTCTGAATTACAGATATTCATCTTGAGTGGACCCAAGGCCATGTCTTTTGTCTCCATGTGAGGTTTATACCACAACCCCCATTCTCTAGGTACTTGTTCCGTCAGCCTGACCTTGTAACTCCAGCTACCAGGGAATTTTCTTTTCTTCCCTCTTGGCTCAATTATCTACTTTTTTTTTTTTTAAAGATTTTATTTATTTGCAGACAGAGATCACAAGTAGGCAGAGAGGCAGGCAGAGAGAGAGGGGGCAGCAGGCTCCCTGCTGAGCAGAGAGCTAGATGCAGGGCTCAATCCCAGGACCCTGAGATCATGACCTGAGCTGAAGACAGAGGCTTTAACCCACTGAGCCATCCAGGCGCCCCTCAATTATCTACTTTTAAAAACACAATTTATTTGTGTGGCAGTAATTTATTTTGTTTATTATAACTTAGCCAAGAGAGTGTCCACATCAGCCCTTCATGTTGCAAGAACCAGCAGTGGTAGAAGAAGTCTTGATTTACACACAAATTTACATCACATTTTTAAAAAAGATTTTATTCATTTTAGAGGTGGGTGGAGGGGTAGAGGGAAAGGGAGAAAGCTAAAGAATCCTAAGCAGACTCTGCACTGAGCATGGAGCCTGGCACTGGGCTCAGTCTCACGATACTGAGATCACAGCCAGAGCAGAAACCAAGTGTCAGGCACTTAACTGGCTATGCCACCATGTACCCTGACATCCATAGTTAAATAAATATTCCCCATTGAGTGGGATTACAGGTGATTTTGATTTTCTAGTAAAGCCTTAATTTTATTGCTTGGACTTCATACAATGACTATGCAACACATTTATTATTTGAAAATATTATAAAGTGATTTCAGTTTTGAAATGAAAATTGGATTGGAGTATCATATTACCATATAGTTCAAAAATTATTTTACTCTCAACTCTCTTTGTTAAGCAGGTGGAGAAGTCACACCAAGTTCTACAATTATTCTGTGTTTGACTTTAGAATGCATCACCAATTCAGCTCAAATGAGGAAAACAAATTTAAATTAGTCTAAACTTGAATATTTTTAATTTTTTCCCAGATTTTATTTAGACAGAGGTGAGAGTATGAGTGGGGGGGAGGGGAAGAGGGAGAGAGAGAATCTGAAGCAGACTCTGCATTGAACATGCAGTCCCACGTGGGACTCAATCCCATGGCCCTGAGATCATGACCTGAGCCAAAATCAAGAGTCGGATGCTTAACCAACTGAGCCATCCAGGCACCCCTTGAATATATTTTTTTAAGATTTTATTTATAAATAATTACTACATGCAATGGGAGTCTCAAACTCACAACCCCAAGATCGAGTCCTATGCTGCACTGACTAAACCCACCAAATGCCCCTAAAGCTTGAATATCTTTAATGCTGTTTTATTTCTTCAAGTAAATGCAATAAATGGAACAATGAACACTATCAAGGAAGGCCCTGTGTTCCATAATAAACAAACATTAGTTGTTTTATGCTTCTGAATAGGAAGACATTTTCCACTCCATCCCAGCTCTTTGATGCTTGAATTTACTAGTTAACATTAAGTTCAGGTATCCTCGAGAGTGTTGTACTGATAACATTGGAAATGTCTATGGTTCCATTTCCTAATGATATTTGTGCATGTTTGTTTCTGGGTATATCTGGGATGTGGGATGTGTCTTGGGGTGTGAGTGTGTACATGTGTTTGAGGGAGACTGGCACAGGGTGTGGGGGTGTCCATTCCTGATGATTTTTGATTCTCTTTTTTGAGGAATACCTTTACTTTTAGTTTTGTACCTATTCAAATGATTATTAATTCTAAATTATTTAGGCTCTAATAATGTTTTTGTCTAAATGATTTGCCAATATAGATATATTGAAATATTTTTAATTTGAGTGTTTTTAAAAAATCTAAATTATTTCCCACAATGTCACATAGAAAATCACCTAGTCTTAAAAAAAAAAAAAAAGAAAGAAAGAAAAAAGAAAATCACCTAGTATATTATCTGAACATGTCCCTCAGGGCCCCTGTTTCCTTCAGAAAATCTTTACAATAAATTTTATTAAAAAACAGATTCTGAAGTTGCCTGACTGGCTTAGTGGGTAGAGCATGTGACTCTTGATCTCGGGATTGTGGGTTCAAGCCCTGCATTGGGTATAGAGATTATTTTAAAAATAAAATCTTCGGGGTATCACTGGGTGGCTCAGTTGGTTAAGCGTCTGCCTTCAACTCAGGTCATGATCTCAGGATCCTGGGATCAAGCCCTTCATTGGGCTCTTGGCTCAGCGGGGAGCCTGCTTCTTCCTCTCCCTCTGCGCCTCCCCTGCTTGTGCTCTCTCTCTCCCTCTCTGTCAAATAAATAAATAAAATCTTTTAAAAATAAATTAAATTAAATGAATAAAATTAAATCTTTTAAAAAGTAAAAATTAAACATATTTTATATAGAACAAAAGATTGCCAGTGTAACAGAATGTGTAAGACTATTCTTCCAAATGGACTTTCAGTGGAATATACACATCTGCTTTGTAAATGTTATAACTTTCCTAAGACTTTAGAATTTTTTTATTTTTATTTTTTTTCTTGTTTTTCTCATAAAAGAAAAGAAAGAAGGAAAGAAATGGAAAAAAGAATGAAACATAATGAAGTCTAACAAACTCTAAATAATATTTCTTTGTAAATCTAGCATTTCCCATTCCAAATTATTGGTAGTCCTGAGCTGGGAGAAGGCAGGGAAGGGCTCCTGTGTCATAGTTTAGGTGTTCCTGGAAGGCCTAACTACACTGGACTAGAAAAGCCTGGCAGAGTCCAGTCCTGGAATGTGACCCATCTGCTACCTTGGGCAGAAGCTACAGGACCAAATTCAGCCTGGAAAATTATGAGAGGTGCCGCAGTTTGGGCTTCTCCCAGGCTCCAGAGGACATGGCCAGGGGCCACAGGCCTTCCCTAAGATGTGGACTAGCTAGAGACATTAGCATTCAGATTTTTATAGTTCCTTTATAATATTTATATATTATCTATATCTATGTCTATATATTTAATAATATCTATATTTCTATATAATATTTATATAGTTCCTACCTCCAGTAGGTGGTGGGTGTCAGGTGTCAGGGGCTGTTCCGTAATGTTCAATAAGAAGGAAACTCCTATTTGACAATCCAGACAGGCAGGCAGGTAGCATCAAATACAGTTGTCAGTGGGTCCCAAGCCTACAGCAGTCAGCCACGAGTTGAGAGACCAGACTCCCGGGCTAAAAGAGGGTGGAAAAACAGAACCGCTTTAGTGGTTGGAGCATTGTGGAGCCCGCAACTCAGAAGGATAAAATAATAGGCAGGATTCAATGGCTGAGACCCAATCCCAGGAAGACAAGACAAGCACGTGGTTAGCATGTGATGGGAAACATGCGGACTGATCTCAGCTACAAGGCCCGCCCTAGGCCTGGAGGACAGCTGCAAAGAATGAACTGATGTCCTGTCCAGTAGCTCAAAATCTACCCCCTCCGCCCACCCCACCCCAATTACCTGATGATTGGTCCTTGAGCCAGAGGGAGCTACACCTGCTTCGGAAGATGAATGGAATTTTTCAGCTTTGGTTTTATTCATTTTTAAACATACACTTTTGAATAAAAAAATCAAAACTTTATGGAAAGGTATACACGGGAACTCTTGCTCTCACTGTCCTCTCCATTCTGCCCTCCTCCGCCCCCTGCGGATTATCACCCCCTATAAATAGTTATCCTTTCAGTGTTTCTTTTCACAAATATAAACTACTATGGATACATATTCTTACTCCCCCCCCCCCCCCGCTATTCAAAAGATAGCACACTATATACATCTTGGGGTTTTTTTTGTTTTTTGTTTTTTGTTTTTAACTTGACAATATGTCTTGCAGATTTCTCTACCCCAAAAGGTGGAAATCTTTGTCTTCTTTTATGGCTGCAGGGTACTGTGCTGTGTGGAAGTACGGAATTATTTTGAACAAAGGCCCTATTTGTGCTGAACACTTGGGTTGTTTCTCATCGTTTGCTCTTACAAACAACACAAGGCATGATTCTGGGTGAATGTCATCTGTACTTTTATCAAGGTATCCATAGCATTGATGCTTAGAAGTATAGTGGCTGGTCAAAGGGTAAGTTCATTGATGATTTTGTTCATTATTCTCAAGTCTTTCCAAAAGAACTTTTGGTTTTCGCTAACCTTAGCAGTATGAGAATTCCTGTCTACCCCCCCAACAACCCCCCCACCCCAGTTCCACCAGCACAGCACGTTGTCAGACTTTTAAGTTGTTACCAAGCTGGCGGGAAGGTTGTAATTTTGAGAATTGCTTTTTCATTTTTTAACTTATTTTATTTATTTTTTGAGAATGACACTTTTGAGAATTTACATTTATAAAAGCCCCCACTAAGTAATGCTTCATTATTTGGAATAGTCCTTTGTCCTTCCTTCTTTCTTTCCTTTAAACACCATAGGCCGGGGTTGCCTGGGTGGCTCAGTCATTAAGTGTCTGCCTTTGGCTCAGGTCATGATCCCAGGGTCCTGGCATTGGGCTCCCTGCTCGGCAGGAAGCCTGCTTCTCCCACTCCCACTCCCCCTGTTTGTGTTCCCTCTCTTGCTGTGTCTCTCTCTGTCAAATAAATAAATACAACCTTCTAAAAAATTAAAAAAAAAAAAAACCACCATTGGCCCAAATAGTTTGTGTTTAGTTGTTTAGGCTTAGTTATGTATTCTAAAACCTGAAGCATCCTGGATAGAACGAAAAAACTGGCTCGAGGAGGAAAGAGGAAGAATTTAGAATCCTGACGGGGCACCTCCACCTTCTGCACACCAACCTGTGCTGGGTACCCTACCCCCCAACATGGGGCTGACCTCCTGGCCTTGACTGAACATCTCCCTGCCCACTCCCTGACCACCAGCCTCCTGCTACCTGCTCACAAATATTGCCTATGACAGTAGGATGCCACAGAAAGAATTTTCAAAGACTTGCATGACATACAGCTAGCCCACTTGGAGCAAGAACCACGAGAGCCCAGCCAGAGCACCTCAAGTCTGTGGAGGAGTGGCTCAGGCTATTGTCCATAAATCTGGTGTTCAGTAAGTGTTGATACAGAAGGATACATCTTTTTCATGTGTACTTGGATCATTAAAAATTGGTTTGAGCAAACCACTGGAGAAGCATGAAGTGTTCTTATGAGCATAGAGGACAATCTTGGTGCTCATGACTAGAACAGATGACAGCACAGCCCTGGGCGCACTGGGGCTCCTGCCTGCCTGTGCTGGAGAGAATGTTCCTGTTCCCTATGAGGCTTCTGCTGCCCAACTTCTTGCTACTTTCACTGTGGAAATTTCATATGGAGGCTGCCAGAAACCGAATTAACACATTTCTGAGAAAATGGAATATGTAGACATAGATCTCAAAATTTGTAAATTTAAAACTGTTCAAAACCAAAACATGAAATCAGATCCTGACAGAATAATAAAATGCCAAGACTGCAGGCCACCTAATTGTTAGTGTCTTGCTCTCGAATGAAAAAAAAATTAGAAGCTGAATCAATGTATCTGGAAAATACATCTCGACTCAGCTATGATTAGCCTAGTTTTAGATCAGTCGTGCTAATTTTTTTTTTTTTTTGGAGTACAAAGAAATTGTGAATAGCTCTATCTAATAATTTTAATAATCTCTAGCTCTCTGAAAGTACAGTGAGAAAGATTTGGCAACAGTGTATTTTAGTTATACCATCTTAAAAAAATGTAAGTCTATAGGGTGCCCACAAAGTCTTTTCTCATGCCAGTTTAAAGTTTTATGGATGTTTGGGGCACGTGGGTGGCTCAGTGGTTAAGCGTCTGCCTTTGGCTCAGGTCATGATCCCAGGGTTCTGGGATCGAGCACCATACTGGGGTCCCTGCTCAGCAGGGGAGTCTGCTTCTCCCTCTCCCCACTCGTCCTGCTTGTGTTCCCTCTCTCGCTGTGTCTCTCTCTAAATCTTTAAAAAAAGAAAATAAGTTATATGGATGTTCCTCTCCACAAAAGTCTTACTTCCCCGGTGTCGTTCCAGACATGTCCTCCCACACTGATCACTGAAAGCATCCATGAGCGCTGATGCTAAGTCCTTGAGTCACGTTACATGGAGAGGAGAACTTTTATAATGTCTAAAGGCAAAATTCCCCATTTTTTAATTAGGGACCCTGAGGAGATCATGCTGAGGGCTGTCCTCTAGCTCCAAGAGCAGAATGTTGACACTCCGTCTGTTCCTGGAGGGAGGCCGTCTCACCTTCTCATTTCTGTACCAGTCACCACAAAGTGCATTCAGATGAACGGAGCAGTGGGCGCTTGCTTGCTTTAGAATATGGTTGGTTCTATCAGGCGATCTTCTGAAATTGTAGCTCATGTCCTGACATGGGAAGGATTCTGCTTGATTTCCTTGGAATAATGGGTTGATTTCCAAGGACACATTCTTATGCAGAGGGACTTTGTGGCTGTTGGGGAAGCATCAGAGGAGCTCTAATGGATCAGTCACGTTGGTACCATCTTCTGGGGCTGGGACGTTACTCTGTTATCACTCTGCCTGGCTGCACAGGTGATTCATGCGTTTGAGTAATGCCAGTGAAGGACCAGGACCTACGTTGGGCCCCGGATATACGCTGGGGCGCCCTCCTGCAGCATTCAGTCAAGGGGTGGAGACACAAACACTCACAGCCATTTATGACATACTAAGGGTTGAAGGAGGGATGTCCATGAATCAGTTTTACAGCCGAAGAGGTGATTACTCCACCATGTATGGGAAAACTGGGGCCGGGAAGGCTTTACGGAGGGAGTGACATTGAACTGAATTTTCAAAGACAGTAGCTTTTGATGAAGCAGTGGGAAAGAGCACAGAAAGGAGCAAATGCAAAGGCAGAGAGGAATGAGAGAGAGCCCCGGTGGGGCTAGGAGTGAGACACAGAGGGGGCCAGACGCTAGAGGAAGTGTCTGCATGTTCAAGGAATGGCTGGCACAGCCAGGGGAACCAGTAAACGTGGGTCAGGGCAGAGGACGCCATTGTGACCAGGCAGGGCTGTCCCCAGGGTCACCATAATGAGCTGGCTGGCCATAGGGAGTGGGCCCTGCAGAGGAGGAAGGGCACCCTCAGGGGTCGGGGGCTGGTGGGTAGGAGGAGAAGAACCCGGTGAAGGAAAAAGAGCATGGAGAAGCTTCAGGCTAAAATGGTCTTAGGGAAGTCAGAGGAAGAGAAAGCTAAAGTTGAGGTTCAAAGAGCTATCGGAATAGCCCCCCACTGGTTCACTTGCCTCCTTTCATAGAGAAGGAAGTCAAAGTCTCTGCCTGAAGGTGCTGCTTTGGGGTCAAAGACTCTGCATTGTGTCCAGAAACTCCCATCCCATCCACACCCCTGAGGCTGTTTCGTTCCTGCTTGGTACTTAGAAGGGCTTAGCTGATCTCAATAGACGCCTCACCCTGGCACCAATACATAGGTATAGAACGACAATCACAGGGCACCCTACTTCAGATTTCAATGTGTATTTCCAGAAGACTGATGCAGAGGAAAGCCAAGAAAAAACTCATGGGATTTCCTAGAAGAAAAAAGGCCATTAGAAATCATAGGTGACCTTTTCCGGTGGCCAGGTGATGTTAAAAAACCGAGTGTGGCAGGAATTATGAAATAAAATGGAGGCAGGCGATCAGCTGTCCAGTGAGTTTATCCATGGAAGGTCAGCAAGCAAGGTCATTCCAAAGTTTTAACCTTGAAGCTGACTTTTCTGAATTATCTCATGTTAGTAAGATGGTCTAGCCTAGTTAATGATAAATGTGTCAATGGATAAATTACAATTTGCAACATTGTGGGTTTTTTTTTTGTTTTTTGTTTTTTGGTTTTTTTTGCAGACCCAGTAAGGTTTCTAGTAACAGTATGTCTGGCTGTCTCTAGAAGTCTCCCTATTGTTCTCCTCCCTCTTTTCCCTCCACCCCACTTGCTTTCTTCTTTGTCCTCTTTTCCACTGCAACCACCCTGGATGCTGCATGTTCTCAACCCCGCGAACACCCCCCCCATTCTTTGTCATTGCAAACAAAGGGTCCCACAGGTCCCCACAGGCAGGGTGGGGGTTCTGGAGGCCACCTTCCTCCTCCCTTCAGCCTTAGTACCAGCATTCTTTTTTGGTGGTGGAGAGCTTCTCCAGGCTTCATGATCACCTCCAAAGCAAAAATGCTTCTAACTACCCACCGTCGTATCAAGCCACAGAATCATGGAAGGACTAGGTTAGAAAGGCACCCCCAGCCTGCAAACCCCTCCGTCTCCCTCACCTAGTCCCTGCCAAGGATCAACTGAGACAGGGCTAGCAGTGACAAATCCTGGGATTCCAGCCTGTAGGAAATGGGTTGAGGACCCAGAAGCCTGAACTGTCAGGATGGAAAGAAAACCTTTTCAGTGGGTAGGTGTGTTTTCCTTTTCATAGGTGTAGCTTGTGAATAGGTGGGGCTGTGAATGAGGGGGTACTGTGCAGTGAACAGACTTTATCCCCAGCCTCGCAGCCTTCCCATTCACTGCCCTGGGTCCTGCTTCAGCTCTCCGCTCTCGGTCCTGTTCTCTTTCTCCCCTCCTCTTCTTCTGCATCAAAGCAAGCCTTCAGGAACGGATCCAAAATATATTCATAATATGGTGTCAGTGACCGTTAAAGCTTCAGGTACTACTCAGTAGAAACATACTTGTATTCTGATAGGGCTCAGAGCCTTTAAAGAAAGGAATAAATCCATAAATCTTTAATGGAGAAATGTTAATTAAGTAGTAGAAGAAAGTTTGGAATTGAGTGGACCATACCTAGTTTTCCTGAAATCACATGACAGATACCTATTCTATTTAGAAATCAAACATACTCACACACACCCTACTTACCCACTTAATTCCAGGCAATATGTCAAATTATATACATACATACATACATACACATACATACACACTCTTTCTTTCTCTCTCTCATTTAAGTCTTACCCAAACCTCCCCTCCGCACATAAAAACATGCAAGGTTGATATTTACTGTTTCATGTATATTCTGCTACCCAGAAAGTTAATCGCCAAAACTTGCACTGCCTGTAAATTTGGAACTGGGATGTGAGTCCAGCTTCTTTCTCCAGATCAGGAAGCTGCCAGAGGTAACACTCTTTTCACGTGGTGGGAAGCAGCTTTCCTGCTTGCCTCCCGGGTTGCTTAGTAAAGGAATGCACAGAGCTCTAAAAATCTTTTAAGTCATCTTAAAAAGTCCTCTTAATTGTCTCTGTTTTCCTCTGAACTTCCTCGTTTGTGGATGTCATCCTCGTAATGAAGCCCAGTGCCTGCTCTATTTTCATTTTTCAGCCTATGCAGGATATAAAAAATAAACAGCATATGGTGCAAAGTTAATGAGATTAAAAAAATAAGTTCACTTAAAATAATCCATGGGCTTTTCTACGTGTGTTCTTGGTCTGACTTCAAAAACCACAGGCGTTTTACTATGCTTTAAAAAAGGGTGAATATTTGCATTGTTTCTGTTGAGGTCAGTGGGAAACCAATCTCACGGAATCAGCACTAATAATCATGTTGTTTATAAACAAGTGTTGCGCTAACCAATACAGACTGAGACTTACTGTGATGGGCTCGAGCGTTAAACATATTCAAGGCAACTCTCTCCGGTTACAGATCTCATGCTCACGTGATACCCCTTTAGCCTGCAAGGATAATGAAGTCTCATCCAGGGAGGGAGATGGGAAATCAGTTTCTCAGAGTGGTAGCCCTCTGAAGATAGCCTACAATTTATATTACCATAATAGGTCGACCTGACCCTTTCAGAAAAATTTCCTACACCTTTGAAGCAAATTAAAAAGAAGAAGGAGAAGGAGGAAAAGTTAGGAGTCCTTTCTTTATTTTAAAATGATTAGCTAACCACATAAAGGTATTGTTCCTTAAGCTACATCAGTTCTCTGCATTGAAAGAAACGATTAATTAGAAAATGCACGTGAATAATTTTACTTGGATGTTTGTGTTCAGCTTCAAAGTTCTTTTGACAATTAAGTCCTAAGAGCCCACCGTGGGTCCAGGATTGTTCTGAGTATGGTGGAAGAAGGAAGAGAATCTTGAAGGTGGGGACTTTTTGTTCTTAAGGAATTGATAACCCAGCTAGAGGGACATGAGGGCCTTAATAACATAATAGTATCAGACACTTCCCTTATGCCATGCACTGTGCTCAGAGCTTTGCAAGGATTATTTAATCTCCGAAGCCCAGTGAATTAGGTACTGTTATTTTTCTGTATTTTTGACAGGATGAAATCAAGGTTTTGTGTGGTTTACTGAAATCTCAAAGTGCTGTGAGGATTATGAGAAATCATAGGCACTATATCGGGTTTCGATATTGTTTCCTACTTAAAAAAAGAAGAAAAAAAAATAAAAAAGACCCAAACAAAGCAAAAAAACAAAACAAAACATCAGTATTTGAACCAGACAGAAGTTTTCCTCTCTCATAAACCAAGTCTGAAGGCAGACAGTAACTGAGCCGGCAGCACACCTCCCCTTAAACACCCCGATTTCCCTGTCTCCGAGGGATCTAGGAAATGTAGACTTTAAAAAAATTTTTTAAACAGGTGGTCATGTGCCCAGCTAAAAACTGGGGCTTCAGCTACTAAGGGTAAAGAGAACAAATGTTGGGTTAGCAAAGCAACTTGCTTCTCTGCCATATCTATGTGCCCCTCTGCGGGGCACAGGATAGACAAAACCCGTGTTTCGTAAATCATAGCTGTGAAACTCAAAGCAGCTTAGAAGTGGCTGGGTTTGTTGGTTTAAATACAACTATTTCTGCCTGAGGTTTTCCCTTTTCTAGATGGGTGCCCTGTCCTTAAATAGGCAAATGAGTGAGAAGGGAAGGCGTGCTGAGTGCTCCGGACAGGGCTTGCCTCTCTTTTTCCTCCCCCAGATATGCCAGGTGGTTTGTCCCAAGGTTTGAGCTGTGGAAAGGTGGCAGAAAGCCATGTCAATGCAAAACAAAAGATACTGCCTGGGTCCGGGCATTACCCAACCTAGGATTCTACTTTCTTCCTGTGCCTTCTTTCAGGGACTACAAATGATACCTCCAACCCCTGGCAAATGGAGAGCATCTGGGGAGCCACACTGCATAATTCTAGGGGACACACAGTCATAGGGCTCTGAGGCATCCTTTTAGATGGAGGGCAATAAGCCTGGCACCCCCTGAGGGCTGTGTCTTGACTCACTCTGTGCATTTGTTTTGAAGAGTTTCCCAAGGATCATCTCAATCTCACAAATTCCGAGATCTGAGAGAAGGCTCCCAGGTCACAAAATGTTTGCACTGTGTGGATCTGAGGAGTCGTTTCCAGCTTTTTAAAACCCTCTGAGGTGCCTTTAGTTCTGAGACTCTATGCTGAGCTAAGTTGGCTTATCTGAGCAGTGGAGAGGTAGCGGGGCAGGGAGCGGTACTGAGAAAACTAGGGTAGGATAGAGGGACAGGAGGAGGGGACTGGATGGTGGGATACAAGCTGGAATTTCCAGCTGCTTCATACATTGGGCCAGGAAGGGGTGGAGGAGGAAAAAGAAGTGAGAGATAAGGCCCAGATTCTTCCATTGCCTCGTGTGCACATCTGAACCGTTACCAAAGTCTTCCCGAGCCTCTCCTCACCATCTGCCCCACGGAGGGTCACTGCAGGCATGAATGTATGACTTCACGTAAACTGGAAAAAGACACCCCATCCTCCAGTGGACTCAGTCCTGTGCCAGGACTCAGTGAGTGGCAAGTGAGGCTCTGGCTGGCTTTGCAGCTCCCACTCATCTCCTTGGCTGGGAGCCCTTGAGCAGCGAACAGTCCGCACATTCTTAAGTGGGGACTCTTTGGGGTCAGTTCACTTATCGCCATCCCCACAGTGCCTCCTGTCCTCATCCAACTTCTCCATCTCTCATCCCTCCCTTGGACCGTGCTTCGTCGTGACAGATAGCTCCGAGAGCCACTTACAGGCTCCCATTTAGCCTTTCGTGTTGTCAAGTAAGGTTACACATTTATTCCTAGAGATACAGTGGCCGGATGAAAAGAGTTTCATCATGTTGGTTGTAAACTTGTGATCTGTTAACAGATCACACAGCTGGAGGGCACTGTGAATTAATTAAAAATAAGTCCTAGAATTATTCTAAGCGTAAAAAAGCACACCTGGATTGCACTGTGTTTGGAGGCTGAATACATTTAAAAAATGTAAACATTAAATGAATTTTTATGATCCTTAGTGTTTCTTCATAATTCACTGGGAGCCTCAAGAAATGGAGGTGGTCAGGCCTCCCTGGCCTGAGAGATGAGCCTGGACCCCAAGACAGTCCCCAATGCTACCTCCCATCTGCTCTGGCTCCACCCCTTCCCGGCAGCCAGCGGGTCCCGTGACAGCCCGGATGCAGTGCTGTCAGCCCGCGGCTCACATGTGGCAGTCCCTTAGCACTGCTCTTGGAATACCGGCCTTGACTGAGGACCCCCACCTCTGCGGCTGCTGCTGGCACGCCGGCCCCACTCTGCTCTCTACCCCACTGGCCTTCTGCTGTCTGGGATGCCCTTTCCCTTCTTTCTCTGGTTTACTCCCACTTTGCAATTTTCGGCCCAAGCCATACTTCCCCTGCCTGGGTCAGGCTTCTTCATTGACTGCCCTCCTAGAACCCGGTATCTTCAGAGCATGTTATGTGCACACAATTCTACGTTTATTGGTGTGATCATTTGTCTACCAGCAGGTTCACTCTGTGAGGTAAGCACCCCCCCTTCCTTCTCTGCACCCCTCCCCACTATGATGGCTACAGAGCTCAGCACCCAGCCGGTGCAGAGGAGTAACTCGGGTGTTATTTGCTGAATGAATGGGGCTGAGCCAAGAGGCCACCTTCTCAGCTGCTCCTTGTGTTACGCTTTGGGAGGAAAAACTTTTCTCATACACGGTCCTTGAGAAAGCAGGTCACCAGCACCAGAGAGAAGTGCAGCTTGAGAAAGGAGACATCTGAAGGGTCAGAGATGCCAAGGATCTAGCCCATTGAATTTTAAGGCCTATAGCAACATCCCACATGCTAACATTTCCTGTAAGGTAGGGAGAGAAAAAAAAAGATTTATGCTTAACAACTTGGATGTTTTTGGAGGAACGCATTGATAATTTCTCAATGAAATTTGTGAATTTCATTTTGTGAAAGAAAGCACATACCCAAGTCCTTTGTCCCTTACCAGAACAATGAGGGCACTGCCAATAATCTACCGTTAAAGGTGCCCACTGATAGTCTTAATGGATCAGGGACAAAGCAATTGAAGATACGCAGGGTAAAATAAAAATCACACATGGACTGAGGGGCCTGGGTGGCTCAGTTGGTGGTGTCCAACTCTTGGTTTTTGCCCAGGTAATGATCTTGGGATCGCATGATCGAGCCTGCATGGGGCTCTGGGCTCAGCAAGGAGTTTGGTTGTTCCTCCTCCACCCCCACCCCCCACCCAAATAAATAAATAAATAAATAATTTAAAAAATAATCACACATGCACTACATTAATGCACATGAGTTGCTTGGAATTTATTGTGCTTGTAGAGTAGTTTTATTTTAGAAGTTTATGTGTACTATGAAGCAATTAATCACATATAAGACCCAGAAGGGCCTCAGATAAGTAACTAAAATCTTTCCAGAAAATGGAGGTGTTTTGCTCTCCAAATGACTTGCCTTCGTATTCTTGATTATTATACATGACTTCAAATAGGTTTACTTCCCAAGTAGTTACTTCCGAAGAACCAGAGTGGAGCTATCTAAAAGTGTCTTTATCCACACAGCAGGGTTATCAGTGATAGAAGCCATACAGATGATTATAAGACATGACATAATCGTAGAAGGAGAGAGTATTGCAACACATCTGTAAGTGCCCAGTAAGAGATTTTGATGGGAATAAGATGAAAGAAATGTCATCAAACACATATTTATCTAAAAGGCATAGAAAATTTCTAAACGAGGGTGTAATAAAAATATTATTTATTACATACCATTCAAAATGTGGATGGTCAAATATAAGATAAAAAGTACAATGTTCTAAAATGTAATAAGGTGTTTCTTCATACATTTCATTGATGTTACTATGTTTCTTGGGACCCTTGAGGGTGACTGCAGTAGCCTAATGGGAAATTTGACTTAAGGTTCTGGAAGTGTAGCCCCCTCAGTGGTGGGTTCCCAGTGTTACCTCCGAGTGCGGTACCAGATTGAGGATTGAGGATGAGGGCGAGGTGCCTGCCAACAAGGCATAGCCCCAGGGAATCTTGTTGGGTGGGAAAGTCTGAGCTTGAGCTTGCTTCTTTATTGGCCAAACCCTCTATGACGTTTCAGGGCAGCCCTGAGTACGTTATAAGGTAATTGTTTATTTCCCCTATTGAGGACAGGACCAAGATAATAATTATCTTTTTATTCTAAAACATGTCACAAAGTAGATTCAAGATAAATTTGTTTGATAAATCAGTGGAACTTATTCCCATCTAGGTTGATTATGTATGCTATATTATTCTTACTAAGTACAATGTGTTACTATTCGTCAGAGTCCCCAAATTTATTTAAATTATTTTCGCCTGTTTTTTTTTTTTTCTTCCATATCCCACTTATTGTTTGCCTCCTAAACTTATGGACCACTGTAATTTGCATAGTTGTTTCAAATCAAATGCTATGTCCCATATCTTGCATTTACTCAGTTATTCACTGCTAACGTCTAAATCGGAGAAGTGAAAAGGACAATTGTTTAGTGCTTTTAAAGTCCCTGCCCAAGATCAGTAGGGAAATCCCATTAGCTCCATTCATCGCATTTCTCATAAATCTAAAAGGAAAGCAAGTATCCAAAGCCGTATTCTTTAATAGTTCTTATTTGTAAAACCTTGACAGGGCTTTATTCTAAATTGCTTCCAAATTACATAAAGAATACTGAGAAATATGATGGTTAGTGAATCGTGATAGCTTTAGTTATCGAATAAATAACCAGGAGAGTAAAAGGGGACTAATCTGAAAGCAAACAGAATGATGGGCTACGGTAAGGCAAAAAGAACAGAGCTGTGGCATTCTTCAACTACCATCTGGCTCAATCCTCTTTAAGTGGCCAAGTGGAAGAGTCTTTTATTTGGGGCCCTAAAACTTCTTCAAAAGGAGCAGTATTTAAATATTAGTATTTTCATAAAGTAACTCCCCTCCTCCCACCAAAAAAACCCAAACAAACCAATCCTTTTTGTAGCCAAAAAGGAACGCTTAAGAAAATAATGGGTAATCTTCTGGCTAAACATGGGCGCAGGGCAACCTGTGTTTGGGAGGTTGGCTGCAGGGGCCTGGTGGCCATTCCCCAGCTTGGGGGGACTTTAGCTCTGTCACTTTGTGGTTTTGAATGACTTATTCAAGTTGTCATTATTGTTTTGAAATTAGGCAAGAGGTGTAAAAGTCAGGACTTCATTAGGAAAAAATGTACCTGTTAATTTCTAGTACCTTATTTCATCAAAAGGAAACAATCATGTAGTGTTGCCATATAGGATAAATGAGGCAAGTGGATACAAGAGAATTATCATCTATGGTTCTAACTGTGCTTTTGTGAAATGGGGACCCGTTTCATCACTTTCGAACGGACCCCTGACAATTGCTGTTTTTGTCTATTAAGTCATAGGTTTTTACGTGAAACTCTAAGAGGCTTTTATTTTGTTTTCTTGAGAAGGTGTGTTTAAAAACT
Source organism: Enhydra lutris kenyoni (assembly GCF_002288905.1). Taxonomy (NCBI): domain Eukaryota; kingdom Metazoa; phylum Chordata; class Mammalia; order Carnivora; family Mustelidae; genus Enhydra; species Enhydra lutris. The sequence goes on along the minus strand of NW_019154146.1, from coordinate 10,965,493 downwards.
GTAAGCTGAATGACGAGGAGCCCGCCACTTGTCTTCAGCAAGGATGCTTTCAAGAAGGTATTTTAGCATTCTCTGTGGTTTAAGAGACAAAACCAAGTCCTGCCGGCTTTGTGTTGTTCTCTTACAGACTGCAGTGCCTTCTGTCTGCTTTAGGGTGTGGCATCTGCCATTGGGGAGGAGAAACTGGCATGTGTCGCCTTTTATAGCAGGCTGATTTCATTGTGCTAGGGGCCTCTATTTCATAGCCTCTTGGTTCCAATCTTCTAGTTGACTTGCTGAAACAAATGGGATTAAAAGAGATTTTGACTTTCTGTACCTTTTTTTTAGTTCCATGATTTTTGTATATGAAAAATATTTTTAAGAAAAGGGCCAGAGCTAAACTTGGTGACTCATTTTCCCCTTTCAGGATTTGCTGTGAAAATAAGCCACAAAATATAGCTACACCTGTTTAAATGGACTTTGACATATTTCATCAGTTTGGAAAAATGCTTTCTTACAATTATATGTATGTATTTAGTTTGGGTCTAGATGTCTAAAAGCATAAATATGTAACTGATTTTAGAATATACGTGTACACATACAAAACAGACATGTATTTATATTTGCATATAAGAAACTTTAAAAATTCAACTTTTGTGGTGTATTGCGTATAATTAGTATGTATTTGAATGCAAAAAGGAAGAAAATCCAGGAGAAAATGTCAAAAAGGCACACTAACAAAGATGTAGTATTCTCTTGGCAAAAACTGATGAATGATTTGGCATGAATTCATCTTACAGTTCTGTAATTCTCTGTTACACACAATGATATAACCCGTTTTCCAGTTGTTTGCATAGAATTGCAGTTTGTTGTTTGTACACTCTGTAATGACCCTTGGGTGTGCACCTGATTCCCCTCCCCCACCAATTAGTCACCACTTTTTCCCACCTATCCTTTTCTGTTTAGTCATTAACATATTTGCACTTGCTCAAGCGAGTAAAAATAACCATTGCAGTTAAAATAAACTAATCCTTATAAGAAGCTGAAGAGTGAAATGATTTTAGAAAACTATGTTCTACTAAAATCATATATATTATTTCAGCTAGTGTGACCCCTTGGAAGTTCCGGTCTCCACACTAGTGCAAGTGAGTCATTGCTTAGGTTAAGAAGGCCTGCTTGAAGATACCCAGAAGGTTACTAGGTGATAAATTAACAATAATAAAAACATTTAAAACATCATCAAGTAACAAAATAGAGTATTTTTAAAAGAACAGAGTCTGAAATATTTCTGCTTAAGATTAGATTCGACCAGTTTACATTACTATTGATCTTATGTCTATTAAATATAATATGATTTCTTTTTAGTTTTGTTTCACACTGCTTAGAAGCGAACCCATATCAAGAGGGTTAATTGTGCACATTAACCTCCGAAATATGATGAAAGGCGTCGTATAGATTTATGAAGACTTGAGATAAACTTCCTCTGTCGCTATTATGGCACCAATAGTGAAATTTCCATGTGCAAGTGGGAGCATAACACACTTGAAGACTTTCCCTTTACAGAGAGGACAGACACGGGCATTTTAAGAAAAATGCTCTTTTGGGAATGCTTTTGCGTTTTCACTGATAAGCCTACACGCAAAAATCGTTATATAAACATCATCTCTGGGGCAGGTGCCGCCAGCCTCAGCACTTACTGAGCACTTGCTGTGTACAGGGCACAGCACTCCCTGAATGCGGCTAACCTTCCCTTAAAGGCTTTCAAATTTCGCAGTTTGAAGAAGTTGTGGCAATCACAGTGATGGCCCGAATCAAGGCAGAGAGGCTAACATTCTGAAAAATTACATAACTCCTGGGACAGGCAGTGCTTTTGCACAGATTGCCCAAATATTTTCTTTCTCCGTCGGCTCCCCCAAACCTTGGAGGCCAACAGACAACTTTGCTCCTCAGCCCTTCTCCCTCTTTTGTCTGCTCGTCAGACTCGTTTTCCACCTTTGTATCGCTCCTTTTAGACGTGAAAACAAACACGCGAACGGCCGGTTGGCAAGGAGACGGGGCACGAGGGGAAAGTGCAGCCTCCAGTCGCCCCACGCCGCCGCGCTCCGGGCGCCTGCGGAGCCGGCCCAAGCCCCCGGCCCTGGGCCGCCGGGTGCCCGCGAGGCTGTGCCGCGGCGGACCGGCGGGCGGCGGACGCAGGGCCCGGCGGGCGGCGGCGGCGGCGGCCCGCGCCGAGTCCAGTCCGCGTTTTGCGAGTGCACACGAGTAATCAGAGAGAAGTGGATAATAGTTGCTCGGGCTCGCTCGGCTCCCTCTCCTGCCATGCTGGGCCCGATAGGCTCAGTCAGTCGTGTATTTACCCATATCCGGGTTAGAGAGGAAAAGAGAAAAGTTTCATTTAAACCTGAACTAAAAACTTTCACCATGAAATCACACAGCGGGAACAGGCCCAGACCGTAAGGCGTGCCTCCCGGTTCGGCTCCGGCGGGGCCTGCGGAGGGGGAGGGGGCTCGCTCGATTCCCGTCGGGGCGTGTGGATGCGCACAGGAGGGGCCGCTGACTAAAAAGTGGGTTTTATTGTCTCCCCCCGCCCCCCGCCCGGCCTGGCCACGCCGCGGCGATCATGGCCGCGCGGGCAGCAGCGGCGGCGGCGGCGGCGGCGCGAGCGCGGGCAGGCAGCGGCGAGCGGCGGG
>NW_019154146.1:10850344-10962424 GCF_002288905.1 Enhydra lutris kenyoni | reverse complement strand
GCGGCGGGCGCCCCCCGGGCCGCGGCCGGCGCCCGGGGCCCGGGACCTGGAGGCGGGGGCGCGCGGCGCGGCGGCGGCGGCACCGGGACCCATGCTGGGGGGCGGCGGCGACGGCGGCGGCCTGAATAATGTGCACCACCACCCCCTGCACCCCCGTCACGAACTGAACATGGCCCATAACGCGAGCACGGCGGCCGCCGCCGCCAGCACGAACAGCGCCAAGAGCGGCGGCTCCGAGGCGGCTCTCAAGGAGGGTGGAAGCGCCGCCGCGCTGTCCTCCTCCTCCTCCGCGGCGGCGGCGGCGTCCTCCTCTTCCTCCTCGTCGGGCCCGGGCTCGGTTATGGAGACGGGGCTGCTCCCCAACCACAAACTGAAAACCGTTGGCGAAGCCCCCGCCGCACCGCCCCACCAGCAGCACCACCACCACCACCATGCCCACCACCACCACCACCATGCCCACCACCTCCACCACCACCACCACGCACTACAGCAGCAGCTAAACCAGTTCCAGCAGCAGCAGCAGCAGCAGCAGCAGCAACAGCAGCAGCAGCAGCAGCAGCAGCAGCAACAGCAGCAGCAGCAACATCCCATTTCCAACAACAACAGCCTCGGCGGCGCGGGCGGCGGCGCGACTCAGCCGGGTCCCGACATGGAGCAGCCGCAACATGGAGGCGCCAAGGACAGTGCCGCGGGCAGCCAGGCCGACCCCCCGGGCCAGCCTCTGCTGAGCAAGCCGGGCGACGAGGACGACGCGCCGCCCAAGATGGGGGAGCCGGCGGGCGGCCGGTTCGAGCACCCGGGCCTGGGCGCCCTGGGCGCGCAGCAGTCGCCGGTCGCCGTGCCCGGGGGCGGCGGCGGCGGTGGCGGCGGCGGCAGCGGCCCGGCCGCCGTCTCGGAGTTTAATAATTACTATGGCAGCGCTGCCCCTGCTAGCGGCGGCCCCGGCGGCCGCACTGGGCCTTGCTTTGATCAACATGGCGGACAACAAAGCCCCGGGATGGGGATGATGCACTCCGCCTCAGCCGCCGCCGGAGCCCCCAACAGCATGGACCCCCTGCAGAACTCCCACGAAGGGTACCCCAACAGCCAGTACAACCATTATCCGGGCTACAGCAGGCCCAGCGCGGGCGGCGGCGGCGGCGGCGGCGGCGGCGGCGGCGGAGGAGGAGGAGGAGGAGGAGGAGGAGGCAGCGGAGGAGGAGGAGGAGGAGGAGGAGCAGGAGCGGGAGCTGTGGCGGCGGCGGCCGCGGCGGCGGCGGCAGCAGCAGCAGGAGGCGGCGGCGGCGGCGGCTATGGGGGCTCGTCCTCGGGGTACGGGGTGCTGAGCTCCCCCCGGCAGCAGGGCGGCGGCATGATGATGGGCCCCGGGGGCGGCGGGGCCGCGAGCCTCAGCAAGGCGGCCGCCGGCACAGCGGCTGGGGGCTTCCAGCGCTTCGCCGGGCAGAACCAGCACCCGTCGGGGGCCACTCCGACCCTCAACCAGCTGCTCACCTCGCCCAGCCCCATGATGAGGAGCTACGGCGGCAGCTACCCCGACTACAGCAGCCCCAGCGCGCCACCGCCGCCGCCGCCGTCGCAGCCCCAGTCCCAGGCGGCGGCGGCGGGGGCGGCGGCGGGCGGCCAGCAGGCGGCCGCGGGCATGGGCTTGGGCAAGGACATGGGCGCCCAGTACGCCGCTGCCAGCCCGGCCTGGGCGGCCGCGCAACAAAGGAGCCACCCGGCGATGAGCCCCGGCACCCCCGGCCCGACCATGGGCAGATCCCAGGTAACCCCCGCGCCGGCCGGGCCTGCTTCCGCCGCGGCGGCCTCGCCGCGCGCCTCGAGCCCTAGTTTCTTTCTTTCCGCGTACTTTTTCTGCGTCTTGTACTGGGGGGGAGGCGGGGGCGAGGCGCCCAAAGCCATTTTAACTCGCGGCTGCCTCCCTCGGAGGCTGGGGAGCGGGGGGCGTCCGACTGCGCGGCCCGGGGGCCTGGGGAAGAGTGTCGCGCCGAGGGCCGGGACGCGCGCTGGGATGGCCGGCCGCCGAACACCCCCGCCTCGCCACCCCACCCCGGGCTCGGAGCCGCGCGTCCGGAGCCGGGGACTGCGCCTCGAGCGAGCGGTGTGGGCGCCGGGGACGGCTCGGGCGGCTTTTGTAACCGAATCGGCGCTCCCGGCCGGTACGGTCTGGGGAGGGATATTGACCCGGTCTTCTCGGTTAGCGCCAACAATAAGCCTTAACGGGGAAAAGAATGAGGAACTTTGTCCTACCTCCTACCACACCGCGTTCCCTCTTAGCCTGCAAGGTGAAGGCAGGAAAAATAGGTTAGCTTTGTGGCAACCGAGTGTGTTTTTCGTAGTTCTTCCCCGGCTATTCAGACATACTCGATGCGAGCTTTGGGTTGGAATGCTTCGTAGCAAAAATAATACCCCAATTTACAACGACGTGGAGGTAAAATATTCTAAAAGAAATCGATTCATTCCTAGGAATAGCCAGGAAATCCATTATTTGGCTTACAGGCTACTTGAAAGGAGTCACCTTCAACAGATAGGCTATGTTAAAGGGACGCATTCCAGTTAAATTGAACTTATTTTGATCATAGATCAGGCATACATTTTATTCAGCAAGTCCAGGAAAATAGCAGACCAGTGAAAATTGATCTTTTTGGATCGGATTTATTTGAATTTTCTTTAATTTGCTGTCACCCAGGTCCTACAGCGTTATTAGGAAGTGTCCTGCACTCTTGCTGTTTCTTGCTCGTAGGCTGAGCCTAAAGACTGACTTGATCTCCTTTGCAAGGTTTGGAATTTGAATTGTGGAGGTAAACTGGCTGTAATAGTCTCCAGACAGCTGCCTCTGAGTTGACATCTAATCTGCCATCTGATTGGCTCCCCTCTCACCATTGGGCATTTAGCACTGCTGATGTAAATAGAAGTGCTGAGCAGTACAGTCACAAAAATTCTTGCCACAAATAATAACTGAGCTCTATTACAAGCAGATGTAAGGTTGAATATTATTTAAAGCTTAAGTTATTATGAATCATAGTTATTAATAAGAGGATTAAATACTGAAAACGTTATGCTGGTGTCCAGTACACTGGGCATTTACAAAATGAGATCTTTGGCAATCCTAACGTGGACATGCATCTATCACGGACTTTGAATGTAGGATGAGGATATGGCAATTGAAAAATAATTAAGCCAAGAATTTTACCAGTTTTTGGATTTGTAAAGCTTTTGTGAAAGTGCCCTTTACAGATTAAACTGTGCAAGAAATGAATTGTCAGCCCACGTAGTTTAAAATTAAAAATTATGGCGTTAAAATTTTCCAGGTTCTGAGATGCAACAGTTTCTTCCAGTGATACTTAATGAGCTTTATAAGATTAAAGCTGTATTTCTAGTAATATGTGTTTTAACAGTTCTCAGTGTTTTAAGATGTTTGTGGATGAGGAATTTTAGTTAAATTGATGTAATGGTTAAAAATCACAAAGTGAGGAAACTAATTTTGTATACAACAGTCAGGGAAAAATGGATAGTCTTGTGAAATACTAAGAATTATTTTATATTTGCTTCTGGTTTGGAAATATAGAAATGCTCTAGGATTTTTTTTTTTTTTTTTCTCGATTATTTTGTTCGGTTCGGTGATGTGAGCCTTATTTGAAGTGCTTACACAGGTATTAGGGAAACTATCACATGCAAGCTGTGCTGGGTGTGCTTTTCCCAACTAATCTTTCTCTCAGTAGACATCTTAAATGCTGTGAAAGTTTTTAAAATTCTAATTTGTTAGGAATTAACAGTGGTTGTAATACATGTTTTTACTCAGCTTATTTATTTTAGCAAGGTATATTTTAATAACAACCATATCTTAGAGGAGAGACATGTCAGACTGAATACAGGACTGAATTTAGCAAGATAATCACGTGAATCCCTAGCTGAGGACATTAGTGTCCACTACTTTTAAATCTTTAGTTACTGGAGTTTTACTTTTAATGAAAATATATTTTTCTACTCTTGGTAGAAAATTTGTGATATCAATTTTTATCTTTGATTCACACAAGTAAAAACACAGAGAAGCCTTGTGTAAATAAACCCATGTAATTAATTTTAAAAACGTTTACTTTGTCTGCTTTCTTTTAAAGGGATAGTTTAAAATTCACGTCTTTGTAAACTAGAACGGAAGGATGATAGAGGCAGATGTATTATGTAGGTCTTTGTTACTTTACAGTATTATTTCTTAATGGTACCAATCATTTTAAGTATTTTGTTTTCTTGGAATGAGAGTGAATCCATTATGTCCTCAGTGTGACCCTTGGGAATAGGTTTTTTATTTTTGAGGGGGAAGAAAAATGCCGGGCATATGACCTAGATTCACAGATTTCTTTTAGGTACTTTGTCGTGTAACGTGTGGAATGTGTCTTTTTTATATTTTTCCTTTTTGGAAGGCTAGTTTTTATTTAGTATTTGTTAGGATAATTATAAGAAATAGTTATTTGTCCAAAATATTAAATTACTATGTAATTATAGGCCATAAAGTACTGTTAAATCACGTTGTTAAATGATGAAATTTTCTTGTGGCTTTAGCACATTTAGTTTCATTTTTGATTTTAGGAATGGTTTATATTGGGTGGCAAATGTTTTTATATTGGAAATAAAATATATGTGTATATTGTATTGGGGGGTCTTTTTAAAAAGTGAAATAAGCCATTTTATGATACAGTTTGTTACTGGGTTTTTGTAAGATAAAGGAGGTAGAGCAGTCTCAAATGGAGTACTGAGGTCTACTCACGGAGCATAGATTTTATAATGTCTGCATTTGTGCTGAATTCCATTTATTTTATTTTAGCCTTAGTTTTATAGAATATAATACAATGTAATTTAAAAAAAAAGCCTTATTTACCATTAAAAGAAGCTACTAAGCTGGCTTACAAAGCAGGAAGTTACAGACTGGTTCCTGATTACCTTAAAATTTGTATAAGATACATTATAGCATAACATCATTCCCCACTAACCCTCCCAATGAAATTTTAGCCTATCTGATGTTGTAAATCTTGTAAAGAAATTATTGTGCCCTAAATTGATATATTTGCTGAGATATAGCTGGCTGGCTGGCTGCTCTGTCGTCAGAGAAGGTAGAATTGGCAACTGTGGTTATAGAAAAGGCCTATCATTAAAAAAAAAAAAAAAGTAACAAAAGTGTTTAAGAGTTTTCTGTTTTCCTAGGTTACCTGGAATGAAATTACACATACTTTTTTTTTTTTTTTTTTTTTTTTTTTTTTTTGCGTATCCTTATTTCTGTGTACTTACTTTTAACATTTTCTTTCTTTTTTTTTTTTTTGTAACTACTCTTTAAGACAGTTATCACTTAAACTTATGTTTATATTAATACAACATTGTTAAGTATGTTCTAGGAAACATCATATTCTTACCTTGGGTCTGTAGTGAGAAACCTAAATCCTCTTTTATCTTTGGTTTTGCTTTTTATCTATATTTAGGAATGAATTTTTGGTAGGGCTTTTTCTACTTGTTTCATTTTTCCCCAGCATCATATTGTATCAGAAGTATCACAAGTGTATTGTGGAGATGGAAATAATCCAAGTCACCCTTAGACACTTACACTAATGTACTTTTCCTCTAAATAGCATGTTCTTTCATTAGGATTGACAGAATAACATCTTCACTCTGGTATGAAAATAGTATTAATTCTGGTTTGAGGACCAGTTCTGAAAATGTAAGACCATGTGGAGAAAGATTCATAAATTTGGTAGTTTTATCAGACACATATTTAAAGAAAACAGGTGTAAGAGAATGGGGTCGAATTTAAGTTCTATTTCTTATTCATGGACTTTATCACTATATAATTTGGGGCACAATGTAGCTTAAATGGCTTCAGTAGATAGATACCAACATGATAGGCAAACTGAAAAGATGATCATTTCATTTATTTATACCCTTTTCTTTCATAGGAAGAGAGTAGTTTGATTTAAAATTTGTTGGGGGGGGGTCCTCAGAAATTGTATTTACTTTGAAGACTGATTTGGACATGTAAATTTTGGCTGTATTGTATTGGGAACTGTATAAGCATTTGCCCAGTGCCCTAAATTTGGAGGTTTTTCTCATTACAAGAATGGCACTGCTCAGTTAAAGGATCTGTGTACTTTGATCCATCACTGAGGAAAAGGAACTAATAATTCACTTGTGTCACTTTCATTTTGGCCTGTGTGTAGATTTGTAAATTTGAGGGTTATATTTATATTTGAAAGAGCTGTTGTGTATCACTTAAGACAACAGATTTATGGGGGCTCACAAGGAATGTTAATAAAACTCAAATTCCTTTTTTTTTTTTTTTTTTGCAGTAATTAGATTTTCAAAATGGTTGTTAAAAATGTTTTATGACATTTTATAACACTGTTTATACTTATGGGCCACTTCCACATCTAGGCCTCTTTGGAATGGGATAGGTATTGGTCTCCGGCCTTTTCCAAGGTGTTCTTTCTTCATCTGGAGATTCGTGCAGACTCTCTGTGGATACGTGAAGTAGAGCCACGTACTCGCTGTGTGTGTGTGTGTACATGTGTGTGTGTGCATGCGTGTGTGCTGGAGGCCGAGGCATCCCTATTTGAGTTCTCCGTGTTTCTGAGGGGTCAAGTAAGAACCAGGTACAACTGCTTATCCCCCAAGGATATATATCATATATCATAGATGTAGAACTGTCACGCAATATTGCTTTTCACAGTTTGGAGGTTATTTATACAAGACTAAGTGGCTCTTTTTGACTTAGTTGGGTGATAGAATTAATTTTGATCTAAAAACTTGGTATACGTTAGTGACTTTTTCTTTTAGAATTTTGGTGGAAAGAAAATGATACAGGTATTGGTACTGAGGTATCCTTAAGTATCCCCTTCTTTTGTCTTAGGCTAACCTAGGAACGGATGGAATTGTTGATATATGCACACTGGAGTTTTAACCTAAACAGTTCACCCTAATTGAGAGACTGAGTGACTTTATTAGAGTAAAATATGGGCTTCCACAGTAAGTTTTCAGCAAACATGTTCTGTTTTCAAAGGCTTTAACTTGGAGTAATTCTAAGAAAACGATTTCCCTAGATTTACTTATTTGAATAGGATCCAATAGGCAGTTTTCAAACCCACTTCTGAATGGATCAGTGCCAAGAATATTAGAAGGCTACTGAGTTTGACAGATGAACTAATGATGAAATTAATTTGTTCTTTGAATGATATTTATTGCTCGGAAAAAGACCAAAGCTCTAAAATCTCAAGCGTATCCGGTTTACCAATAGACACTCTTATTTTAGGTAGGTGGCAGCAGAACCTGGGCGAGATCTGTCAGAGCAGGCAGTTCCTTTGAATTCAACAAGATGCAGCTCCTCCCCGTCTTCTGGAGGATGCTCTTCTCAGCATCGTGTTTGGGCCTTGATGAAGGGTGAAACTTGAGAATCAGACAAGTCATTACTTATTAGGTGACTCTGGAAGGGAAGCCATATTTGATGAAATCCAGAAGAAAATCCTAGACCACATTTTTAAAAATATGGGAGGCCAAAAGAATTACATATACTTTTTAAAAATTATGATAACATATAGATAACATAAAATTTACCATTTAAACCATTTTTAGGTGTTCCAGTCATTGCCATGAAGGCCACTCATGCTGATGTGCAACCATCACCCCATCCATTTCCAGAATTTTTCATCTTCCCAACCGAAATAAAAAGTTTCTTCATGTCAGATCTTCATATTGTTAGTTATTAACGTGTATTGCAAGCAAAATAATCTTTCTAGAGCCAGCAGTCTTGCTGCTTCATAGTTGGATGGTAAACCCTTCCTCAGATGTTCCCTTGCAGCACTCATGCTGTGTGTATGTGTGTGTGTGTGTGTGTTTACGCCACTACTTCCTTCCACTTCTAACTTGGGGGTGATCTTCTTCCTAGGTTTGGTCTGTTTGGAAATGTGTTTTGTGTAGGTTAGTTGTTTCACTGTCAGGTCATTAAAAGTTTAAAAGCAGCTTTCTGAAGACTTTCTGTTTAAAGGTTTGGAATACTTTGTTGAGAAAAACGTGGTACTTGGTTAGATAATAAGACATGAAAATGAACTGTTAGCATGATCATTTCCCCCCTTTGCTTCTGTCATCTTTTGCATGTTAGCCTCTTTTCAGCACTGGTTTTATCTTTCTAATATTAGTGGAAATCATTTACAATGTTAATTTTTTTCCAGTTTTGTGTTAAGTTTTGGGCCATCCCAGCTCCCCAAGCCTGAGCAAACATCCATGTGATGCTGTGTCTTTTTCCATAGTGTTCTGGGCCCCAAATTTGTGCTCCCCCTTAGGTTTTTAATTAGTAGTCCTCTGCAAAATTGCAGAAATTCTTTGTCTGTGGAAAAATTCCTAAATTAAGATGATCGGTCTTTTAATTAAATTTAGAGGCAGCTGCAAAGGGATGCTTCTTGGATCCTGGCTAGTCTTAGAAACAGGCTATTCTGTATGTAAAATTTGGAATTGTGTTTTAGCGGCCCTTGCTGCTGCTGTGTAGTTAGATCTTTAGACGATCAGTTGTGTACCTTAACACTGAAGTCCACAGAGGACACAGAAATTGAACTGTGATTTAAGGAAGCAGCAGTGATCTCTTACGGGGTAAGCATTTAGCATTTGTGTATGCTCTGAGGTGTAGGCTAGCTAAGTATCTGCTCCGGGTGATCAGTTGGCAAATGTTCATTGAGCACCCATTTTTGTCATCAGCCCTGTGCCGGCCGCTGCCGGTGGCTGGGGTCTGGGGACCGCTGCTGCCGCCCCTGTGCGCAGCGGAGGGAGACATGCTGCCACACCCGGCTCCCCCTGAACCTGGGCCTGGCATGTTGGGCATCGTTGACTTAGAACTGGCTCATTTAAACAAAGTGCAGATCGCAGCCATGTGGGTCAGCAGTCTGTCCGCCTGCTTTTTGGGTGGGAGAGAGTGGATTTTGGCAAAACAAATAATTGTAGATTGTTGTGATATGGTTGATGTGAGCTAGTGACTCTTTTCCTTTTCTACCAATCAATTACGGGCTTAGTGCCACAGCAAAATAAAGATCCCACTACAAAGAATAATAGCTAAAAGAAGAAAAATATAATCACTTTGAAATTTATATAGAATGGTCCTTTTTCTTTTTCTCAGTTTTCTATGTTACATAGGCTCTTGGAGAAAAGTTAAAACAGTCTGCTCAGATTTAGGAAGATACTTGGATTGCTGGAGTATTTTTGGTAACTGTTTAGATAATGTATGCTGGCTGAGGAGTAAATTCAGCTACTGCTTCTGGGTCCTGAAATAAACCTTTCAGAAAGCGAGGCATTGATGATTAGTGGAGGCTGTTCCAGAATTCTTAGTCTCTCCTGTTTCTTTTTGTGCTGAGCATCTTAGAAGTTAAACCACTCACTGTACTTCATAGCCTTATTTTGAAATGACTGGTAATTCTAAAATTTGTCTAGAATGTGGCATCTAATTTCTGAAAATTTAAGAAGCAAATTTTAAGATCCCGGGACCATATATTTATATATATCAAGCTCTAACCCCGTTTTAATATCCTTTAAATTTTCTGCTTTCAGTATGTAATTTTTATAATAAATTGACTTTACCCAATGAATTATAAATGACCTTGGAATTAGAAATGTAAAACATTGCTACTGCTGAGCAAGAATCTGTCTGAAGAAGCAGGCATATTTCTAGGGGAGCTGGTATGTTTGTTGTATATTAGTTTATTTCTGTGATTATGAGGATTTATGAGAGAATGCGAATATATTACAAGGCATCCTGACGTAATGGAAAGATCGTGGGCTTCGAGTTGGTAAGACTTTGATTCACTTGTAGGCTTGAGTGCCCATTTTCTCTGAGATGCGGCCGAGGCTCAGTTTCCTGACATGAAATTTTGCCTGCTGAGCAGGGCTGTCACGGAAGTCATGCCTGCAAATCCTGCGCCATTGTTACGTGGTCCCTCTTCTTTTCCCTCCAGTGTTCCCAGGGTATAGTGAGCCCCGAGTTCCTGTTCTCTGCCCGGCCTTGCTGCGCTTCAGGGTGTGGTCGCAGATAAGCCCCTGCCTCCATCAATTCGGTGACCCCAGTCCCTCCCAGCTGCAAAATCCTCTGCTGCTTTGAATTTTAAAAGATACAGTGCCTAATCAGCTATGCACCGCTGAACATCTTATTGAACTCTACTAGATCCTGGACATGTTCAGTGAATATAAACTGAGGCCTATGCAAATACACAGATTTTGTGGATACCACCGCAGTGTCCCTCACAAAAAATGTAGTTTTGTACAGATTGGCACTCTTGTAAGCAATTGCATGAATTGGTTTTGGTTGACCAGTGGAGCCCATGGCGGACTGATGTCGTTGAGTCTGAGCTGCTGCCTCACAGTGTCCCATCCTTAATAATAATCAGTAAATTCTGAGAATTATTCCTTTCTGATACTTTTTAGACCTTTCCACTTTCATGATCTACCCAAATGACTAGCTTTTTAGGGGAAGTACTTCTTGCAAAGGAACAAGTTTCAAAAAATTAAAACTAGCCTTTGGGATTCTGAGGGGTGGACTTTGGTCTCTGATTTCATGGTTAAGTAACTTACTTCTGCATCTGTTTCAACTTCACTGAATATGTGAGTCACACTTAGTCCTTAGCAAGATTATAATTTACATATCAGGGAGGCTTAGGGTTGCTGTGCAGTAGTCAAAGCTGCCCATGTCAAAGCTGAGCATGCCGAGGGCCTATCTCAAATATGTAGGCAGAGAGGAACAGGTTTTTTTTTTTTTTTTTTTTTCCTTGCTTCCTCTTGTTAATGCTGAGATTTATAAAAGTATCAGGGACAAAATTTAATTCTATTATGAACAAATACTTACTCTGAGCACCACTTGGTGCTTAAGATACAAAGAGTAAATATAACATATGATCCATAATTTTCCCTGGTGAATTATCATAGACTCCTGGAGTTTTACAAAGTGGAAATTAAAATGAATGGCTACATTATTCTCCTGCAGTTCTGTGCAGAAAGACTATATCCCTCAAAGTGCATCATCTAAGAACTGTTTGAAGAGTAGTTGATAATGTATCCAAACTGAAAATTTCCTTATGAATATATTATACATCTCCAACAACAGTTTCAAGGTAATCTGTTCAGTTAGTGTTTCATGGTCTTATGTGGAAGGTCACTGTGCTCGCAGATTGTTCTTAGGTGCTGTGACATTGATGAGAAAGGGATCTTAATTTGGATTTTGTTTTGGGTATCCTATGGGGATTTTTCAGCGAAAGCAATGACTTTATAGTGTCATTAGCATGAAGGATTTAGAATTCAGTTCATTTGGGGCGCTGGGTAGCTCAGTCGTTAAGCATCTGCCTTTGGTTCAGGTCATGATCCTGGGGTCCTGGGATCGAGTCGTGCATCAGGCTCCCTGTTCAGTGGGTACCCTGCTTCTCCTTCTCCTCCTGCCCATGCTTTCTGTCACACACACACCCTCTCTCTCTCAAATAAATAAATAAAATCTTGTAAAAAAAAAAAAAAAAGAATTCATTACCTTCACTGTATTGAACAATCTCCTCCTCCTGTGTGTTAGGGCTTTAGGGGTATAGCAAGAACCAAGGCATCAGGCAGACGTTTGTGGAAGAGCCTCCTGTGCGCCTCGTACTGTGGTGGATGATGAATTCCTCGGTGACAAGGACATGGACCTTGATGGATTGACAGTGCAGTGACTAAGGACTAGTAAATGTGCTACACAGTACAGTGTTACTGGTTCAGTGGGAGAAGTCCTGATGTTAGTGGGACATCCCGCAGAGATGAGCTCGAGGTGGGGGGAGAAGTAAGAAGGCTCTGCGCACCAACTAAGGTTGAACAAGCTGAGACCTGGTTAATGAGAGATGTTAACTGAGTTAACCAAGTGAGGAGGCCTGGAGATGGAAGCAGAGGGGGGCAAAGGCAGGAGCCAGCAGGTTACAGAACCTGGAAGACTGGACGTTGACTACCTGTGTGACCTAGGGCAAATGACTGCACCTGCCTGAGGTTCGAAGTTACCTTCTGTCCAAAGAGATGGGAAAGAAGACTTAACCCATGGAATTGTTTCAGGAAGTACACTTGATAGAGTGCTGACGTACTTACTACCTGGCAAGGAAGGGGCTGTTTTCAAAAAGTAACAACAGATTGTATTTTGTCTTGGGCAAGCAATGAAGATGAGTTAGATATGGTTCTGTATTAGTTAATTTAACAAGTTAATTTAACAAGTTAATTTAACAGCCTGTTATTCTTTCCTCTCGGAACAAATGGGTTAACATTTGAAGGTTATTTCTAGTCCAGACAGTGTCAGTTCTTTATTGCCTGATGTGTCTGTACCTTGCCAAGTGTTTAGGGAAAGTGAGTGATGGGGCAGTTGATGACATTTTAGAAAATTTCATTTTAGAAAAATGTCTGCTGTCATTTGCTAGTCTCTTTACAGTCATATTTTTTTAAATGGTAAGGAAAAATAAAGTCAGATCGATAATTGGGGTGTTTAATTTCACCATCATCAACATTTAGTGACCTTGGTATAGGGGCACTTTACCAGATAAAAAGATATCCAGGGAATCTTTGAAAATCGTTACACATTGTGTCGTTCATTGGTCAGTGTAGAGGAATATGCTTATATTACGCAGTGAATATTGGCGATTACAATAAATAAGATAGCTTGTGGAATATTTTTATTTTATCTACTATACCATTTAATTAGAAACATGGATTGAATAACTCTGGCCTCATGAGCAATTTAAATTTTGAATCAAAGGAAATTCGCAGTAGGCAGACAACTTGCAAATTGGTGAAATGGATCTTTTGCTTTTAATTAATTTTCTCCATGTGTTAAAGAAGTCGTTTATTAACTGGTGAAAAGTTTTAAAAATTGTAGTCACATTTGTTATGATTTTGCTGGGTTTGAAAGTCTTCCCTTTCCCGACTCTTGTTGCCAGCCCTTTTCATTTTCATTTGAGCAGAGAGAGCGCTCAGGAAGGTGCAGGTTACAGCAGGTTAGGAGTGTGCTTTGTGAGTCTTGGTTTCTCCCCTTGGTTTCTCCTCTTGGTGTACATTATGTGTGGCAAGACTTGGTTTTCCCTCCTCTACTGAGACGTTTGTCAGAAGTATGAGCACTTTAAAGCAGTAGCGTTTTACTTTTATTCAGCAATTAATTAGTGAAGATAGAACGTGAAAAGCAATTTTGTGTTTTGTCTTTTATTGTGCATTAAGTTCCTATAGTTTTCTGTATTGCTTTCCATATTAATGAGGAGGGAGAGAAGAATGGAGGAGAAGATGAATTTTATTTAAGACAGTTACATTCGGGTAACTTAAAGGAATGTGCTTTTTTAGTCTATAACTACCCTTTCCTGGTGTTTTATGGTTCTCTGAAGAAGTAATGCAAAGAAGTTATAATCAGCTGTTAAGATATTTGAGCCAACTGGTTGTCAATATGTTGAAGTCTTATTCTTGGTGCGTCTAGAAACTTCATAGAAATGCATTTTATGAAGAAGGAGGTGTACCAGCCTGGCTACACTGGTAAGGCTGAAATCTGGATTTGATTTGCATATGTGGTATTTTTTAGGGACTCGCAAAGTTTCACACATGAAATAAACTAGGTAGTGTGTGCAGCATCACATGATCAAAATATTTTTCCCCTTACTGCTGCCAGAAGCTATCTATTGCTTTTCAACAATCTTACTTGTTGGGCATCATGCCAAGATGTTTAAGACAACCCCTTACGTGAGCTGTTCCATTCTTAACCTCTTTGACTGAAGTGCCGTGACCTTCACATATGTAGATTAGCCATGTGCTCTGTGAATTGAAACTTGCTGCCTCAGGAAGAAAGGGTTTTTCTTTTTATTCCGCTGGGAATTTGACAGCCATTCATCCCTGACCTGGGCAGAGGTAATGCAAGGAAATTGGATTCAAATGGAACACGGACAGATAACACAGGGAGGCAGGCAAGCTTTCTACCTTGTGGAGGATGAAAATATCCTGCGGTATAGAGAATGTGCTGATGCGAAGGATCTGAAAAGCAACAGATAGCGAGAGAGATAGATAAATGCAGGCGTTTTGGAACAATGTCCTTTTAAGAAAGGAAATTGTCATTATGGGCATTTCTAATTAGCTTTGACGCTACTCTCGTTCTCCCTTTCTAACCCAAGTTTTTGAAATCTATTTTTGCATTTAAAAAAATTTCTTAACACCACTAGAGAATGAAATAACGGTAATATTATGGGCAAGCATGGACTTAACCTAGAGGAGTTTACATTTAACCTAGAGGAGTTTCTCAAAAGTGGAGGTCATTAGAAAGTTAGAGAGAGGACAGTATCACCTGTATCTAGAAGAATCAGCAAGTTTCTTTGTCTCTGTGCTCTACTTTTTTGAAGTGAATTGATACACAGAGTTTGAGTCACGTGAGAATTCTAAGTTTTGCAATGATTAATAAAAATAATGAACAAATATAATGAATTTTTGTATTTTTATTAGACAACTAGTTTTAAAGAATGTTTACCTTTGCTTTGTTGGTAAACATACTTGAAATTAAAGTAAAATTCAGTGTAAATACTAGTCGTGACACTTGATTAGGTTGATATGACAGAGTGTTGAGAAGGAAAGTTCTCATTATAAGAATAATGGGTCTGAAGTGGTACTCCAACTGGTTTCTTAGCAAAAGGACAGGATGATTAGGGCCGCCTCAAATTTATGAGTGCTTTCATGTGGCTTTCAGAGCTGAGCCTTTCCTGTGTACATCAGGGCTTGTGAAATATGGGTCAGGGCATCCGTTATGGGCTCTGTGGGAGGCGTTGTTGATACCCAGCCTATTCTGTGCGGTGCGAAAGAGGATGTGTGTGTGGGGAACGTGCTTTACGGATGGAGTAGGCTGAGAGGAGTGCGCAGTTATCCCTTGACTTGAGGAAGACTTGTTTCCTTCCATATGCAGACTAATAAAAAAGTTGGAGAGAGTATCTGGTGGTGGTCACGCAGCTGGTGAGGCCTTTCATGGATTTCCATTAACACGGTAGATATGAGGAGTGACGGTCCATAGATGGCGGGACGCGGGTCTTACCAGCTTGTTCACGTGCAGTTTGCAAAGATGGAGCAGCAAGTCTGTCCTCCCAGGGAGATAAGTGCAGGACTCAGGTGAGGAGGGGCCTGCGCCTGAGAAGACAGATTAGGAAAAGGAGCAAAGCAGGCTTGTGCTTCATGTCCGGATGGACAGGTGTGGAGTGGCCATCCTGGGACAGCGTGTAGCTGGGTACGGATGAGGCAGGAGAAAGGTAGTGAGTAAGCAGCCAAACCTTGAGGGATTTTTCTTATTTCTTTTTAAATGGTGGCCTGTAGTTTCATTTATTTATTTGACAGGGAGAGCACAAGCATAAGCAGGGGGAGGAGCAGAGGGAGAGGGAGAAGCAGGCTCCCCGCTGAACAGGGAGCCTGATGCAGGGCTCCCTCCCAGGACCCCGGGATCATGACTTGAGCTGAAGGCAGACGCTTAATTGACTGAGCCACCCAGGCGCCCTCCTAAATGGTGGCCTGTATGAAGACTGTTATATAGGGACATCAGCCTCTCCTTCTAGTCAGGTGTGATTGGTAAAAATATTACAAACACACTGCTTTCCGCTCTTGGGTTCCCAAATAAAGAGCTGCCCATTCAGAGGTAGAGTTTCAGAAGAGCCCTGAATACAAGTGATAGAAAAAAGCAATAACAGTAATAATAGCCCCCGTCGTTGAACACTTACCTGTGTGCTAGCACATTGCGTCATTAATTGCGGTCTTTCAACAGTCTTGCAAGGCAGTCTTCCAATTTTATGGACAAAGTAAACTGATAAAATTAAGAAGTTTGTTCAGTATCCAGATATGTTTGGTGTGAAAGCCTGTATTGTCTCCACAAAAGAAGTGGTTCTCAAATTGGTTGTACAGTGGAGTCACCCAGGGAAGTAGCCAGGGCCTTCGAGGCTCCCCACCCCCATTCCGGTGTCCTCAGGCTGTGGAATGGCCTGGATGTCCACTTTTCTCTTCCCACAGAGATTGGTTATTTATTTAAAAAAAAAATTTTTTTTTTTTAAGATTTTATTTATTTGTCAGAGAAACAGAGAGAGAGCATGGACAAGCAGGGGGAGCAGCAGACAGAGGGAGAAGCAGGCTCCCTCTGGGCGAGGAGCCCAATGCAGGACTCCATCCCAGGACCCTGGACCCAGGACCCCAGGATCATGACCTGAGCTGAAGGCAGATGCCCAACCCACTGTGGCACATAGGCGTCCCAGTTATTGATTTATTTAGCGGTACAATTTAAATAGACTTTTTTGTTGTTGTTAAGACGTGTAGAATTACATACTTATAATCAAGCTTTTACTATATTTTGGCTCCATAGTCATACCAGGCAAAGAAAAAAGAATCTGTGCTTCCAGGGCACAAAGGTGGCTATTGGATTTTTCCAATGCTCAGTGGTGTCACTGACCATTAATTTACATCCGCCTGTCAGAGGAAACTCTGTCCTAAAATCTGGGTCATTGCTTGGAGTTACCGAGAGAGGCTATGAAATAGTCTGCTGCTGTTTGAAGAGCAGCATAGGTTCTGTTCTGAGTTACTCACTCGTGGCTGTGACTGAAGTTTCTGTGACGAGGAGGTTAATGGACCAGGATCTAGAACAGTGTCTAGTCCATGGTACCCACTTACTAATAAACAGTTTTGATGGAGAATGGATGAATGGACTGGGCGGTGTCTTGGGGTCTCGAGTTACGTGTGTTATGAGCCCAGAAATCTTAAATCCAAGAATGTATGAAAAGAGAATGGGTATGGGAAGGGAGGACAGGTGACAGTCTGGGACCAGATTGGAGAGAAGGGAGAGCACAGGCAGCTGGAAGTGAGAATTCTAGAGTGAAAAACCAACAAACAGATTTAATACTCATCATGTGCCGGGCGTGAACTACTGTTGCGGCGAAAGTGGTAAGACAGAGTACCACCCCCCGCCCCAAATTGGCAGATCTTAAAATAATCGAGACGCTAATGCATGGTTACGAGAAGAAATGTAAGGTGGGAAAATCCTCCCAGTGCTTTGGCGAGGTCATTTCATGACATGCAGTCATGAGTATTTCTGTCTTTGCTGTTTTGCCACATGGCCATTCTGGAACCAGAGTCAGTGATATTGCGAGGATATTTAAAAAGCACTTGATCGGCGGACCCTGTCCAATCCCTGTTTGTTATTTATTTAGTGGCCAACTTCTAGGCAGACCTGGCCACAGAATGTTGGGACGTGTCCCAATACCCGTCCTTTTAGTCTTTCTCTTCCTAGTTCTAATGGGAAGGTATGATATTGGGAAATTTCCTTTGTGTGTTCCCAACTAGTCTTCTCTTTTGAAACTTGTCAATAAAACCACATCTCACACCTTTAAAGAAAACCATTTTGGCCCATAACCTTGTCATAGACATGCGGTGTAAGTTCCATTCTACTTAGTACTGTGGAGCGGGCTTCGGGGCGGGGGCAGCGTACTGGCTCCCTTCACGACTCTTTCCTGGGTGTTCAGCTTGTGTTTTTCCTCACATCCTGACTGCTCCCAAGTTTGAGGTTGAGAATATTTCTGAATGCCCTACCTCCAAAAGGCTATTTTTAGCTTAGAATGAAATGAAGGCTTTCCTGTCTCCTGTTTCCTATTTTCTAATACTACTTGATTTTGTTTCATTATTTAGAGTAATGGATCATTACTGAGTCATCAGGGGTTTATAGTTTCTGAAGTTAATGCTGACTGTGCCTAAGCCAGCTCAAGCAAATGAATTCACGATCTATTTCGAAGAACCCACAGGAAGAAAAAACCCCAAACTGATAACATGTGTTTTAGGCTGTAGCTCTTTGTCACCAGCATGTCCTTTTCTCTAAGACTGGATTCTTAATTTTGTTTGGTTCTTCAGGCTTATGAAGGGAATGCACATTTCCGATGTCTTAGCGGTCACGTTTTGATCTTATTCACTATGGTAAAAGGTATCGTCTTTTGCTTAGAAAGCTAACACCTGTCTGCCTGGGTTAGTACTTCCAGAAAGTTTCTGTTGTAACGTATCATTCATCCGGTGCAGGGTTTCCAGCAGCGCCAAGGTAACATTCTGAAACAGCTGAGAAAGCCTTCGGAAGATGACTGTCCCAGCGCTCAGGAACCCAAGTCTGTCAGAGAGGAAGAAAGCCATTCCCTCCCTTTTCAGGCATAGATGATAGTCATTTGGTTCTCCATGGTAACTTCCTTTTTTGCCATATTATCAGTACAAAGTGGAGGAGTGAGTCGAGCAGCTGTGGGCAGCAGGTGAGAAGTGGGGCCTCAGAGAAGCCGAAGGATGAGATGCGGCAAGTCGTGCCAGCCACGGGGAGGGAGCCAGCTGTGCTGGCTTGTCCTGGTGACCTTCTGGGGGAATCAGGTGAGAAACAGGCCAAGTCTTCCAGGCCTTGCTGTCTTTGGGAGCCTTGGACACCAATCTGGGAGGAGAAACCCTGAGGATAGTAATATGGGGACCTTTGGAGGGCTGTCTTCCATACCCTAAGAAACCTTGGGAAAGAAGAATGGAAAAGCGGGGTTGAGGGTCGTGGGAGACTTTGAGGCTGATGGCAGACACTGTGCTACTTTATGCTTGCCTCATTTAGCACATAGATATTCACATCTGGTCAGATGCTGATCTGTTTGCCTGCGGGCTGAGAGCTTGTATTTCAGGTGCTGGGGACACAGTGACGAATAAAGCGCAGCCCCTGCTTTCATAAGGCTTCCCTTCCCGTGACATTTAATCCCAAAGGTAGCAGAACGCCTCTCCGCATGGGGCTGACACCCTTTGTAGTCGGGATGAATGGTGGCATAGGGGACTCAAAAGAATTGGACACTTTCAAAACTGGTTATTTACTGATGAGGCCGTATACGAATAGGTAGTAAAAATTGCTTTCTAAAGGAACGATCGGGGTTATTTCTGTAGTCTCAGAAATGCTCAGCACACACCCATTGTGTCAGAGGACCGCAATGAAACGTAGCGTTTTTTTTTTTTTTTAAATATTTTATTTATTTGACAGAGAGAAATCACAAGTAGGCAGAGAGGCAGACAGAGAGAGAGGAGGAAGCAGGCTCCCCGCGGAGCAGAGAGCCCGATTTGGGGCTCGATCCCAGGACCCTGAGATCATGACCTGAGCTGAAGGCAGAGGCTTTAACCCACTGAGCCACCCAGGTGCCCCGAAACGTAGCGTTTTTATTCGTGGTGGTTGAAATGGCACATGGCAGCCGCAGCGCTGCCTTCATTTTGTCCTGGTTGAGAGGAGGAAGCGGGGCAAACGCAGAGCTCTCGGGCTGAGTCCATGGGGAGAAACCCGATGGTATTGTGACTCTCTGAAGGCGCTCACCTACTTTTGAATCATCCTGTGTATTTAGCGACAGGCTGTGGTTCTGGACACGTTGGGTTTGCGACGTGTTCCAGAGGGCTGGCTGGAGATGCTCCTGGGCGGCTGGAAAGTACAGGAGGGGGATTCGGGCCCAGTATAGCCAGATGGGATCTAGGCGTGAGGCTCTGGTGGAGGGTGGCGTCGTGAGGGGTGCTGAGCGGTACCCGGGAGCACTAACGTTGAAGGAGCGGAAGGGGAGCCAGCCAGAGAGCCAGAAAGGGAGATGGAAAGCATGGGCAGAGTCCCACAGAAGCGACGGGGGACGGAGGTTTCTGGAGGGGGGGACACGTGTAGCTGTGGGAGGCCCTGAGGAATGTTCAGGTCAGAGTGGGTGCTGAGGTCTTGTCATGTGCTCATTGATGAGCTTCGGGAGGACAGTCTGGAGGGAGGCAAGCCGCGGCGGGCTGTAGGGTGACCATGAGGTGAGAAAGAGGCTTCCAGATGGTAGGAAGAGGAGGGCCGGGGTTTGTTTTGTTTTGTTTTGTTTTTAAATTTTATTTAACTGGGAGAGGGGTGGAGAGTTGGGTTTGCTGCGTTGCCTTCTTTGTGCCCAGGCCCCTGTGCCCCCTGCTCCCTCAACGCCAGTGGCCCTCTCCCTCTGCTGTTGGACTGGGCTCCGCCTGCGTGGAGACCGGAAGGGCCCTTTCTCTTGTGTCCCCAGTGTCGGATGCAGTGTCTGGCACCCGGTGGGACCCAGTAGACGGTCGTTGAGGGGCCACACATGTTACATGAGGTCCCTCATTTAGTCCTCGCAAGCCCTCGTATGTGACTGGAGGGGACCCATGTGCTTTGAGCAAGGCCAGCAAGTGATGGCCCCACGAGTAAGTCTGGGTCAGATTAACTCCAGTGCCTCTGCTGCCTGGGTCTTTGTAAAGGGTGGAGGATACACATATAGTCTGTAGGCCGAGGGGAAGGAGTTGCATTTTTGTGAAGATTACTTACAGACATTTCCACTGCCGTGGGAACATGGCCCCTCCGGGCCAGTAGTCTCAGCCTGGGCAGTGGTCAGCAGGGGTAGAAGCTGTTACACACCTGTCCGTTACAAACTTGTGTTTGGGAGCTGGCGTTCAGGGTTAACCTCCACAAGTTCTGAAAACGTTTGCTCTGTGTGTGTAAGTTAATCTTTGATGTTAAACTCGTCAGGCATGTGTGGATTTTCTGCTGTGTATTTGTAGAGAAACCATTCTTTAAATTACAACTTGCTACCCGTCCCCTTTCCCTCATGGTACCTGGAACCTCAAAAGGAAATCACTTGTTTTTCCATTGTACTGAAATGCGAAGTTTTGAGAAATTAGTGATATAAAATACTTTCTTGAACAGCTACTAGGTGTCAGGCGGTGCTAAGAACCGCTTGTCACGAATGAGGTACTGCCATCGTACCCATCTCACAGACGAGTGAGTGAAGGCACAGTCTGGATGAGCCGACGGAGAGTATCTAGGTGACCCCTCGGCCTTCTCAGAGGCGCTGCGTTTGCTCGCAGTGGTGTGTGGTCTGAGCAGTTAGATGAGTGCTCTGCATTTCTGTTGTGGAAGCTGCTACTTAATAGCAGGTTTTTTTTTTTCTTTCTTACTTACATTCACATCATTTGATATTCTACGAGGATATTGGAAACGTCAGTGTAGAAAAATATCCCTTTCCCATAGATGGTATATTATTTGCTTAGACATGGAAGATAGAATCTTGTAAGAAGCCGCACAGTAGGGGGGTACGTACAGCGCACCCCCCCCAGTGGGCTAGAGGGGAGTCCTTCCCTTCTCTAGTCCTAGGAGAGGTGGCCCTAAGGCAGACTCCCCTTCTGGTCAGGACCCACGCCTTTCTTAGACGTGTCTCTTCTGCCCCTTTTGCTCTGCCAGTTAGGAAGCAGTTTTGAACCAAAATGCATTTCTTTTTTGATGAGAACGTGAAGGGGATTTTTATACTTGGTTTACTTTCTATTACCATTCCACCTTCCTAAAGAGGAAACTCTTCGTCCTGATACAGAATGTGACCGAAGGATGATTTTCCAGCAGGAAGAAAGCTTTGTTAGCATCAAGTTACAGTGTCGAACTGCTCTGTCCAGTATGGTAGCCAGCAGGCACATGTGGCTGTTTAAGTTAAAATTAATTACGATTACATAAAATTAAAAATGCAGTTGTGCAGTGTGCTAGCCACATTTTAAGTGCTTAGAAGCACACTTGCAGCACGGAATAGAACGTTCCCGTTGTTGCAGGACGTGTTATTGGACAGTGCTGCTCTAGACACTGGTTGCATCTTGTAATTTTGAAAACGCTTTAAAATGTACGATTACTATGCACTGCTCTTAGTGCAGAATGTGCGCTCCTCGAGCTTTGGGTGGCCATAAGTAGGACTGAACCTCAATTTTGAATATAATCTTTGTTACCAACAGTACGACTGTATTGTGATTATCCAAGATTAAAAATTGATGGGGAAAAAACCAATAAAAGAATATTATAAGCAAGAATTTCTTTCTCTATTTCGGACTGCTTTGTCCAAGCTTTTCTGCCATGTCATCTGAGGATTGTAGGAACAGAGAGGGCGTCTAGGTTGTCCACTGTTTTTAGGAGGAGAGAAGTTGCTGCTGCTATTTGGAACTGAGCATGGGGAAGGCTGTTTTACTTGATTTTGTTTTATATCCACTGAAAATAAATGTAAGACTGGTTAGTGTTTTTGTTTTTTCTTTCTGAAATGTTTGAAGGAAAGTACTTGATTTCTGTCTGTGTCACAGTTTGAACTTTAACCAGTGGTTTGGTAGTTGGAATAGGTTATGCATTTTGCTGCGGAAAAAAATCGAATTGCTTTCTCAAGGTTGACTAAAATGTTTTAACTCTTCATAGCAAATGAGGCGTGAAACAAATTGTCAAAAGGATGGAGACAAAGTTATTGCAGCACGGAATGTTTAACGGGCTGGTGATGTTCTACCGGAGGTGTGAGCCGAGCAGATAAATGTGTAAACGGCACCTTTCTCCTTTTCCCCTGCCCGATTTTTCACAGCTTGTCTTCACGAGAGGACCTAAATCTATGTCAGAAAAATCACAGCCCTTCTGAAAGTGTTAGATTATAGTGTTGCTATGAGGAATAATTAAGAAGTACTATAGGCAATGGATTAGGAGAAATAAACTTCCTGTTTGCAAACATTTTACTGCACATCATCATTAGATGAAGCAAAAATAAATTTTTAGTGTTTCTGGAAGCTTGATTATGTGTAAAGTATGTCACTGCTTCTTTATGCCCATATACTCCTCTGTTCATTTGCTGTGCATCGTTCTACTCAGAATAATACCCTTTTTAGGATTTAGGATTTTAGGATTTAGGAATAATAATGCTTGAGCAGAAAGATAATGGAGTGTTTAAATCATGGACTTTTTACTTCTAAAATAGCAAATGTTAATTCAGGGACTGACTAGAGGTTTAATAGGTGGCGCTTTATATTTTTGGCTGCTCCTTCCTTCACTTTCATTTCGAGGCCTCTCTTTAGGGTTTTAGAATTTATTAAGATACAGCAAATAGAAGGTTACAGCTCTCCCAGCCCACTGGGGCTTTTAATTTCAAACATAGATCATAGAATGGCCAAAATAGATGTGCCATAGAGAGTGTGAGGGAGAAGTATGAAATAAATAAAGGGAAAGATTATGCATTGGCCTTCTTTTTCTGGGGCTAAGTATAAGTTACTTTTTATATTTGTAAGTATTTTTAGCATCTTACAAGCAAAGGGGTATATGAATATATGTGTATATATGTTTATGAGAACATGTCTTGGGTTGTATTTATATATGTGTATACGTATTTAATAGGCAAGCAGCATCTCATCACACTGATCCGAGGGTGTTACTTCTCCATCTTTCCATCTCCTTGTTACTTCTAATGGGTGTATGTGTGACTATGACCACTTTTTTCTTTCTTTCTTTCTTTTTTTTTTTTTACTTAACCACTTTAATGATAGGTATATATAGGGATTAGAATAAATTGATTATACAGTTTCCAAGCAACCATGTTTTATTGGGCTGACTCCAGGATGCAGAGATGATTGAGGTTGTATGTGCGTGTGTGTGATTTTTATGCATTTATTTAAGCCTTTCAATGAAGATTGAAGAGCTAGCATTTTATTTATGGAATACAGTCTACATTTACAAATTTATCTAACAGAAATGCATGTATATTTCCTGTGAGTTTTCACATACAGAGGGGTAATGGATCTAGCAAAGATTGTAGTAGATGCTACTTGTCTTTTTAAGAGGGAACCAAAATATT
This sequence comes from Enhydra lutris kenyoni, assembly GCF_002288905.1. Lineage (NCBI taxonomy): Eukaryota > Metazoa > Chordata > Mammalia > Carnivora > Mustelidae > Enhydra > Enhydra lutris. The sequence continues at coordinate 10,938,779 of NW_019154146.1, read as the reverse complement.
TTCCTTCCCTTCCTTTCCATTTGCTCTTATCTTTGAGCTACCTTATCTCTGTCTTCTGTCATCTTCATCCCTCTGTGTGCATAGCCGTCTGGTCCTTACCTAAACTTACTTTGTTTCTGCTTTTATGTATGCTTCCCTCCACCCCCCACCCTTCAAGTGAATCCGCCTTTTGTTTTCATGGTGTGCTTTTTCTTGCTTTCATTTTGTCGTCTTTTTATTTCTCTTCCTTTTCTTGATCCAGTTCTTTCTGTCCCTCCTCAGCTGCTCACACTGAGTGGATCCATTTATAAGCTTCAAATTCCATATCCTGCCCTAAGTGGGCATTCATACAGGATTTTTCTTAGGTGTCTGTGGTTACCTTTTGCTAATGTGTTTTTTACATTCATTCATTCATTATCAGAGAGAGAGAGAGAGAGAGAGAGAGAGAGAGAGAGAATGCGCCTGCACAAGCAGGCAGAGTGGCAGGCAGAGGGAGAGGGAGAAGCAGACTCCCCGCTGAACAAGGAGCCCTATGTGGAATTTGATCCCAGGACCCTGGGATCATGATCTGAGCCTAAGGCAGCGGCTTAACCAACTGAGCTACCCAGGCGTCCTTTGTCAGTATGTCTTAAAAATTTGACCCTTTTGATCTCTTCATGTCCCTGTTTTTTTTTTTTTTTTTTTTTCTCTTCCCAAAACTAAGTTTTAAAGATTAGGCAGTATTACTAATTGGCAGTATTTGTAAAGAGACGTTTAATTAGAGCAGGAGTTTAACAAATGCAAACATCTTGCTCAAGTTCTGTACTTTACCTACTGATCTTTGACTGTTTAACTAATAATTGCTTATTATAAGTATGTATTTGTTTGCTTATATTACCCAGGCTGGGACAAACCTCCTGCAGCTTACCCTGAGTCTGGTTCCTCTTAGGCAGGTGCTTATTCTGGAGCCTGGTCGTGGCTCCTTGGATTTGAATTTTAAGGCAGATTTAGCATACACACTTAACTTACCTGCCTCTTGCTGGGCAGCCTGCCTAGTGGGAGGAGGACTAGGCAGAATAATCCCATGAGTAAGGTGTTCAGTTTGAATACCCAGCTCTGCCACTTGTTATTTGTGAAATGGCGATAAGGTACCCAAGTGCCGGGTTGTTTTGCAGAGTAAAAGAGACAGTCTGTGTAAGCATATGGAGAGTGCTTTCCTGGGATTGACTGCTGCTCTCCCCATTGCCATTACAGCGAAGGAGGTGTACGCTTCGCTCAGGGGCAGATAGCACTTTGCCTAGAGGACTACTCTGCTGTTAGAGGGCTACTGGGAACAAATTGTTTTCATTCAAAGGCCACCTTTCCTTTTATTTTCTTTCTTTTCCACTAGTGGAGGGAAGAAAAAAACAGAAGAGTTACATACAAACTTTGAAACCTTGTGATGTGATTGTTTTCCAATTAGAAAGCTCATTTCTAATTTACATTATGGTCACTTTGCCTCTATCACGTGCACTAAATTGGGTTCAGTGCTGGGCCCTAATACCTTAACCATAAACCTTGTTGTTTCTGTGTCCTTACCAGTAAAATGGGGATTAAATGAACTGTCAGGAGAGTATACTGCCTGGGTCCTCAGTAAATGTCAAACTCGCGTGCAGTGCGGCTAACAAACCTTTAAAACGTTGAAAAAAAAAAAAGGCATATGGTTTTCAGAAAGTGCTTTTAGTTTCTGAAGTTGGGACACTGTGCCTTAATGTGTCATTCAGTTGAAAAACAGGTTCTGTCTGTGGCTTTCAGAATTTCATCAGAGCTGGCTTGGAGGCGTCCTTGTTCTCCATTTGTTCTTCTAAAGGCACATTTTACATCAAAATTTGTTTCACGGGCTTTATTGCGTCACAATTTCAACCAAAGATCAAATGTGGGTTGTTTGATTTTACTTAGTAATAATAACTTTGCCGATCATTTAAGTGCTTTTCTTCCCTAGTTCTCAGTCTTGTGAGATTTGGTTAATATCCCTGTTTTGTATATATTGAAGCTGAAGCACAGTTCCTTGGTTGAGGACACGGCTTGGATGCAAGCCAGGTTGGGTACCGCAAATCTGAGTTTTGTTTTTGTTTTTGAGATTTTATTTATTTATTGGTCAGAGAGTGAGAGGGCGTTTGCGCACAGGCAGGGGAGCAGCAGGCAGAGGGAAGCAGGCTCCCCGCTGAGCCAGGGAGCCCAATGCGGGACTCAGTCCCAGGACCTGGGATCATGACCTGAGCCGAAGGCAGACACTTAACTCACTGAACCCCTGGGTGCCCCAAATCTGAGCTTTTGATGGTGCTCGTGGTCTTTCTGGCATGTTACATGTTAGTTAAAGCACTCATGGCAGGGGTTGGCAAACTTTTCCTCTAAAGGGCCACAGAGTCAGTATTGTAGGCTCTGTGGGCACTGTCTTAGTTTCGACCTCTGAACTCTGCTGGCGTGGCGCGAGAGGATCCGTGGGCAGTACGTGAATGACGGGCAGGCTGTGTGTGCCCGTGACACTGTGGATGCCGACATTTGAATTTCCTGTAGTTTTATATGTTGTGAAATACTCTTTTTCTTTTGATCCCTCTCTCCCCCCAACTATTTAAATATGTAAAAAGCATTCTTAGCACACTGGTCCCCCAGAAACAGGTGGTGGACTGGATTTGGCCTGCAGGCCGTGGTTGGCCTCCTCCTGGTTTCCATCTTGATTGGGGCAGGATAAACGTCCCATTTCAGGTTCCATCCAAAGCTTTCACCCGCCCCCCTGTTAGCCATCTTTATTTGCACAACTCTGTATTCTCTGGGATCTTGGCTTAAGCAGCAGCCCTAAGTAGCACGGAGCTGGAGGATTTTGGCCTTTCAGATGAGATTGGGGTCCCCTGGGAGTAAATGGATCACCCAAGGTTGGCAATCCCGTTAGCAAGAGCTTGCGCACGTTAAAGCAGGCTTCTGGTGTTTTGTACAGTAGTCTGTTTTGTTGGAATTTTTACTGGCTGTGATTTAATTTTGTTTTTTCATGTTCTAGGCATTCTGTCATTTCCTTAATTCCCCCCCCTAAAACGTTTTGAGTTTTATTCCGGAAAAAAAAAAAAAAATTTACGGAAGTGCAGTGCGCGTGTATGTTCTTACATAAAAAAAATTCAAACACTGGCGAAAACATTTATGTTGAATATTTAAATTCCTTTCACCACTCTACTTCCCAGTATACACTCTTAAGTTAAATGTATTCTTTTCTAACCTACTTTCTCTTTCAAAATACTGCATAAGAATGCTTACAGTTATGTAAACATAAACAATCCATGTGTAAGATCATATTATATACATTCAACTGGTCTTGCCCCGCCCCCGGAAGTCTCTTTTGGACACATCCCATTGGTCCTGCATTTTAACTTGGGGTGATTTTGTGTGTATGGTGGTGGAGAGGTTCTTTTCTTATTGTCCAAGCAATCAGTGAACAATTGTTAAAAAAAACCCCACATTGTCATTTTTACTGTGGACTGCTGAATCACTTTGGAATGTCATTGTTTTGTGAGGCAGTTGGCCAAGAGGATTTGCCTGGAAGGATCATGACAGGATCTTTAGGCATGAGCCCTTTTTTTGTGACCTCTCAGATGCAGTCCCAGGCCTCCTGTGTCACTGTTTACTTGTATGCTGTTCGTAACAGAGTTTCTTACAAGGAGTGTGTTATAAAAAGGCTACAAGATGTGTTACCTTTGATGCTTTAACCCTATTGTATCCCAAAGCTGAAGCAGGGTGAGACATTTCAAAGTAATTGAATTCAGTAATTGAAATTTCTAAAGTAATTGAGAGAAGATGAGAGCATTTCCTACTTAGAAGGCATCAGCTGGATTTTTTTCCTTAAGTTATTTTCATTGTGTCTAGTTAGCTTCAGAAGTAAGAAATGAGAACAGAAAGGAGAACCTACAGTGATCTAATGTAGACCTGGAAATCCTTCAAAGTTCTCATTCTTTTTTTAGGTATAGTACTAAATAGATACCCTAGTTAGATGGGCTATAACTTTGTAATTAAAATCTCTTGAAAAAAACATTGAGACACTTTTGCTTCTGGCAGTCTGTCGAGTGGTAGCTTTGTGCATGTGGGCTCTCGCCAAAACTGACCATGAACCAGTAGGTTCTTGATGCTCGTCAGTCCGTGTAGTTCGCTTATAGTCTTCATGCTACAGATTCTCCTGAAATCATACCTTTTTCCTTTTCATTCTCTTTCATGCCTGTGTTTTTTTCAGTTTAGCTGAAAACAAAAAAAAATTTTTAAGTGGGGTCCACAGTGAGATCAAGGCCTGAGCTGAGATCAAGAGTCGAACGCTGAACCGACTGAGCCACCCAGGCGCCGCTTAGTTCAGCTGAAAATTTAAAAAAAAAAAAAAAATGTTTTAAGTACACGAAGTCTAAATAGTTAAAGAACTTTTTCTAATCTCTATGCAAATATGAAAATTAAAAATAAAATTATCTATTGTTTCTTAAGATTTATTCATTATTCAAATAAAGAATTTGCTGATCTTTTTTTTTTTTTTTTAATAGATTTTGTTTATTTGACAGACAGAGATCACAAGTAAGCAGAGAGGCAGGCAGAGAGAGAGGGGGAAGCAGGCTCCCCGCCGGGTAGAGAACCTGATGTGGGGCTCGATCCCAGGACCCTGAGATCATGACCTGAGCTGAAGGCAGAGGCTTTAACCCACTGAGCCACCCAGGCGCCCCTGGTTTTAAAATATAAATCATTATCCTACTCTCTTCTGCTCTTTTTTTTGCTTGATTAAAGGAAAGAAACTTAAAAAACAAAAACAATAGACAAAAATCTTTGATTAAAAACAAGTGTTAAGGATTTTTGTTTCATTGGACTTTGGGGGAGAAATATCTTGAAGTTGTACAAAGGAGTTTGTTTTTATCTCTGTGACTCTAAAATTAATCAGAATCACAGGATTGAGCAAATCTCGGAAATACTACTTTTTGGAGATTTTTATTAATTGTGTCTGCTTTATTCGGTTTATTTGCTGTAAAACACCAAAGCCCTAACCTAGTAAAGCATTAGCCGCCTTATTTTTGGCCTCCTTTTACATTGCTTACTCTGTGCATCAGGCCGGCCCATAAAGACCCAGTGTGTTTTGGCTCTGGACTGCTGAGGAGTGTCGTGCTCTGACTGACCTGATGGAAAGAAATCAGCACATGAGACCCACAGTGAGTCCTCTGCCCTTGGCTTTCCAGGCTTGGTGAAGGGTGCATTTGTTTCGTACTCGGGATGTTACAGTGGGGTATTGATTGACATTTTACTGATGTGGAAAACTGTATATATATTCAGCTGCCTTTCTTTTTAAAAAGAAACTTCACAGTTTTAATTTTGAAATCTAGATGAAACATAATCCCTGGAGTGCTCTTGCACTGTTGCAGTATAATCTTTTCCTACGATACCTGATTTAGTTGGAAACAAATTAGGAACTATGCATGCTTAAAGGAAGCAATTTAATAAACAGGATTTTAGAGAAACCTAATCAGAATTGTAAAATGATACTCACGAATCAATTGCATTATACAGAATTACTATGTTAGATGTAGCTTTTAGATAAGTGTGAACACATCTCAGGCTTCTCTACCACCACTGTCAAGAGCATTAATAAATTTGCCTTTCTTGCTTAAAAAAAAAAAAAAGAGAGAGGGAAACTCCTTTGTCCCTTAAGTTTTATTGGTTCATTCACAAATGATTAAAAACAGCCTTCTCACATCACTTGGGCGGAAGGCAAGCAGACCCTGGAGCCGGCTCCAGCTGTGGCCTGGTCCCTCCAATGAGGTTCAGCACGCTGGGCAAGGCCGCCTGTCTGGAGATGGCTCTGTGCTCAGGTAGCGTGAAAACGGCAAAGAGATGCAGCCCTAAACTTTGGGATTTCAGCAAGCATCTGGGAGCCGTGTATGGCTGAGAACTGAGAATTGGGGTTCAGGAGTGAGCCGAAGACCGGAAGGTCACCCAGACCCTATCTCACAGACCTCTGGCTGCCTTTTACATAGGAGATAGAGGCAATGAGAAGTAAACAATTTTTATTTTAAATCATTGTTATCCCTTGTCAGCATGTATGCGTGCAATGTTACGTAGTTGCCATTAGTTTTAATCACTCATTTTCAGTTCACTATTTTGTATAGATTTTCTTACATTGGTATCATTGTTAGTGCTTTTTTTTTTTTTTATTATTGAGTTAGACTTTAGGTTGGTCTTTCATGCATATTTCACTTGTCCTGTTTATTCAGTGCGCATGCATATGTCGTGTTCGGTTCTGGGTGTAGAAAAGGAGTGCACACCAGCTGACCGTTCTGTTTTATAGATGAGGAACTCAAGACCTGGAGAAGTTAACTTCTCTCATCTCTGGTCCTCTGGCCGGTGCACTAAGATTTGGATGCCTGTTCCTTTCTCAGTGCCTATTATGATGCGAAGTGTGTTTTCTTTTATCTTTGTAAAGTGTCTTTCTGTTTAACTTGGCCTCTGCCATTGAGGAGACAAGTAAAGAGAAAATTGCATCCAGACTTTCTCAATATTATAGTGGAGGTTTCCTCAGAGGTCTCTGAGGCCACAGAAGAGATGGGCTTTATTCTGCCTGGGGATTCCAAGACAGTCTTGATAGGGAAGGTGATCCTTAAAGGATAAATAGGAGTTTGCCCAGAGATGGGAAAAGTAAAGAGTTCCCAGTAACTTCTGGAACTCTATGGTTTCAGGCTTCCTTTCAGGGAAAATACCAGAGCCGGTATTTTGAGCAGTAGCTGGTCCTGCGGGAGGGGGTTCGGAGCAGCAGTCTGCTTGCGTGTGGGAGTAAGGAGCAGCTATATGGAAAGTATTAATCTTTACTAAGCCGTGGATTAGCTTTTGTTTGTATTTGTTGCGTAACAACTTGAGTGGTGTAAAACACCGCACATTCATTATCTCAGGAGTTCCTGTGTGTCAGGAGTCCACGCGTGACCTGCCGGACACACACTGTCGAAGGTGTCAGGAGGCCGTGATTAGTCAGTGGGCTGCATTCTCAGCTGGAGGCTTGGCTAGGGAGGGCGCCCTCACACTGCTGGCAGTGTTCATTTCCTTGTGGCTGTAGTGTCGTGGCCTCTTGCTTCTTCAGTGCCACCAGCAGAGAGAGAGTCTCTAATTTCTGGGGAGGCTGGACTTTCTTTTAAAGGGCCCATGTGGGATGGCTTCTGTTTTCATTAGCCCAAAGTCAACTGATGAGGGACTTCAACTGCATTTGCAAAATCCCCTCACCTTTGTATATTTTCAGGGTTAGGTACAAGTCCCAGGTCTCGCCCATTCTCAGGAGGGGATTGCACAAAGCTGTGGCTGTCAGGAGGCAGGAATCCGGGGAGCCGTCTTGAGTTCGGGTTGTATGTTACAAATCAGTAAAAACAGAAGTGGTGTGTCTTTGTCTGTTCAGGATGTCATAATAAAATACTGTAAACTGGGTGGCTTCGACAGTAGAAATGTATGTCTCATAGCTCTGGAGTTCTGAATTCTGAGATCAAGGTTCCAAGGTTCCAGCAAGGTAGGTTTCATTCTGAGGTCTCTTGCCTTGGCTTGCACACCTTGCTGTGTGTTCATGTGACTTCTTTGTGTGTGCATGGGGGTGGGGGGTGGGTGGAGAGAGAGAGAGGGAGAGAGAGAGAGAGAGGATGCCTTGGTCTTTCTCTCATCTTATTATAAGGACACCAGGCCTGTCAGATGAGGGCCTGCCCTTATGACCTCATTTAACCTTTACTACCTGCTTATGGGCCCTATTTCCAAACACAGTCACACTGGTGATTAGGGCTTTAGCATACGAATTTTGGGGGGACACATTTCAGGTTCACAGTTTGTTCGTATCATGGGTTATTAATTGGAGTGGCTCGGAGGGGAGCTTAATGGCCATTAGAGATCTCTTCCCCAAAGAGTACCAGCCAGACTTGGGAAAATCCTGATTCCATCTTTTTGTAAGTGTGACTTTGGGCAGGTTACCTAATCTAGGGGTAATTCCCTTCAACTAAAAACAGTGGCTTGTAATGTTAAGTACTTCGCAGGATTTTTGTTAGACTTGGTTATTTCATTTGTAAAGCACCTAGCACCGTGCTTTGCTCACCGTAGACACTCATCAAACAGTGGCTGTTATTATATTTGTGTCTTGATATTTCTATATGTCTTCTTCATCTTTTATTTCCCACCTTAAATGATATAATTTCCCCATGAATCCTTGCATTTCTTTCAACTAGAACTTATTACCCTTAGCTGAGCACTTATGGGACTTCATTTTCTCTGTCCTGTGGCATTTACAAGCTTATTTATATGTTGTTTTATTTGTATACATCTTTTATTTTCTCTGTTATAGTGTATGTTTCTTAAAGTCAAGAACCGTCTTACACATCTACTATCGTTCATTGTGACTTGGACATTAATATTTGTTCAGTTTAAACAATGTTGAATGAATGGATATGGACTCTTGTTTCCTCTTTTATCTGAATCTTTGTTTCTTAACCTTTTCTAACTCCTGCCTCCTTTGGATAAACGTAATTTTCCTCATACCTCTTCCAGCATTCAAGATGTATCATCCCGAAAGACTAGGTCCCTATTCCCCACTTGTTTTGAGAAGACAGAAGCTGGACTTTTCCTTCAAATCCTCAATAAGTGGGATTATTTTAACAAGCTACTTTTACATGGTATGTTTAAAAATAGCACTTTCCCCTTTATCCCCCAAACAGGAAATTTTATCATCCTGAATACACATTTTCAAGTGTACCCTCACGCCGGCCCCCATTCCTGTTTCTGTAGATAGCTTCCACCCCTTTTCACTCCAGCATCTCTGCTCTGAGCCATTTCTGACGCACTGTGGAGTCCTGTCCTAGGCAGCGGTGAGGCAGGCTTTCCTACGCTTAGGTAAAGCCTTCACATCCTTTGCATATGCAGAAGATTTTTCTGCCTTCCCTTTATTTGGTTCTTTTGTCATGAAAGGTGTGAAATTGATACACATTTGAATTTGTGAACCCTCTTTTCTGACACTGTGTGTGTGTAGCTTAAGGAGTGATTCTAGGCATCTATTACGCTTTTATAAAGCCTTTTCCCCCAGAACTTAAAGCACTTCGTAGACATTATCTTATCAGCACTTAGCACATCCCTATGAGCCAAGTGTTAGAGACCGTTGCTCTTACTGTGCAGGGGAGTAGAATGTGGCCAGGAGGTCCAGGAGAGGCCCTTACCCTTCTTTACCCTTCCAGGGTGTTTGTGCTGGGGGAGACTTTGCCTTTATATTTTCTAACCATAAATTTGTCACGTTAACCTGCATTATGGGAGTGGGTATGATGGCCCGATCAGCTCTCCTTACCGAGCCAGCAAAGAAAACACCTTCGGTCACAAGATAACAGAGCAAATTTATGAAGTGATCTTTCTTTTGAAAGAGAATCTGTGGCTGTATGTAGGAATCAAAATTCAGTGTACTGAAAGGAAGGCAAATTACATCTCGTTTCCTGAGGAGGCCTCTTTTAAATTCATTTAAAAGAGGCCTTATTTGGGATTGGATTGCATTGAATGGGGATTGTTTTAAATGAACCCCTCTTCCCCCCCATACTGGGAAAGTTATTTTATGCATTTGAAAATAACTTGGCTTTGTGTGGTCTACCTTGCCTTTTTGATATCTTGAGATTGTGGGAAATGCTACTGTGAGCTGGGAGAAGGCAAGATTTAGGGGCTTTTGCAGAAATGGGCATTCTTTCTGAAAAGGCAAATTAAGGGTAGAGAAAAATTGGATCTTAGGCTGGCTTGATGCCATTGATGTATATTTTCATTTGAAAATATACAGGTGGGGTGCCTGGGTGGCTCAGTGGGTTAAGCCGCTGCCTTTGGCTCAGGTCATGATCTCAGGGTCCTGGGATCAAGCCCCGCATCGGGCTCTCTGCTCAGCGGGGAGCCTGCTTCCTCCTCTCTCTCTCTGCCTGCCTCTCTGCCTGCTTGTGATCTCTGTCAAGTAAATAAATAAAATCTTAAAAAAAAAATATACAGGTAATGCAGTCTCACTTTTTTTTTTTTTTTTTTTTAAAGATTTATTTATTGGAGAGGGAGCATGAGTTGGGGGACGGGCAGAAGGAAAGGGGGTAGAGAGAATCCCAAGCAGGCTTCTCGCTGAGTGTGGAACCCTGCGGAGGCTTGATCCCAGGACCCTGAGATCATGAGCTGAGCTGAAATAAAGAGCCAGGATGCTGAGCGGACTGAGCCTCCCAGGCGCCCCAGTACGGTCTCACCTTTGCTGATACTCAGTAACTTTTAAAAAGTCCCTCTTTCTTCCCTGTTCTATACTTGTCTTATCGTTTTCTTTTACATGAAAATACTCTTCAGCCTAATTTTTATTAGTCGATTGTGATGACAGATTTACTAAAAAGTAGATGGTTAAATAGTGAGCAATAAACTAAATGTAAAAGGTGTGTGTATCTGACGATAACAGACACAGATGTTTTTGGAAGATGAATCAGTGTGTGCTTATGTTTGTTTTGGACACGCTTACATCGGATATATTTTGGTATTAGTTGTAAACTAAAATTTCTGGTCAAGAGTATTCCTATATCAAGGTACATATTTTGTAACACAGGTTAACATTGAACTCTGGTGCCTTTACATTCTAGTACTATTTTCAGGTACAAAAATCTTGCATGCTCCTAACCCTAGATTTGTACATTAGTTAGGTTAGCAGATAGGTACTGGTATAGAGTGTACTTGCCGTGAAACACTTTCAGGTTTCTCTCAGGCTGAAGGGGGTAATGTGACTTCTTTGGTTTTCCTCCTTTATCCCTTTCTCTCCTCACCCATTTTTAAAATAGCAGTGCTTTTCATACTGTCAGAATTTCCTGTTGTGACACCCTACTCAGAAGTTATGACAGCAGGGTAATGACAGCAACTGCCTCCAGAGAATCAATCAGGCAATTAATTTTGTAAATGAAATGCTGATTATACAAAGCTTCACATGAGAGGCCCAGTGATTAAAATCAATTTAACAAATTGTTTCAGGTGGGGCTTGATTAATAATTTGCCATAAATGCTGAGCCTATATGACCAGCATACCTTGTTGTTACTCCTACTGTCCAGCTATGTATCGGGAGGGAGACAAACCTTAAGAGACTCTTGATGTCACAAAACAAACTTAGTGTTGCTGGGGGTGGGGGGGGTGGGGATAGGGTGGCTGGGTTATGGACATTGGGGAGGGTATGTGCTATGGTGAGTGTTGTGAAATGCGTAAGCCTGATGATTCACAGATCTGTAGCCCTGGGGCAAATAATACATTATATGTTAATAAAAATAATAATAAAAAAATCTTGTTGTTGCTCTTAACAACCTAGCTCTGTATAAAAATCCTCAGGTAAACTAAGCACCGTGTCATGCTGTCACACTAGTGGAGCTAGGAGTCTTATGCATGCACACACACACTCACACATACTTACTCTTTGCTTGTTTGTCTAGCTACATAGACCCGGCTAACAATGAAGACGGAATGCGTTATTGTCATTCTGGTCTATGTTTTCCTGTGTTCTACGGAAAAAACAAAAACTTGCCTCGACAGGTTTGGGAGCAACCGAGTTAAACAGGTCTTTTTTTTATGTAGGATGTTTTAGACTTTTATTATGCTGACTTATATTCTGAATCTTAAAGAGCGACATCTGCTTTATAGACATTTTCCCTTCTTTCTTTTTTTTTTTTTTATAATAGTCATGAAACTTTATGCTCCTAACAATATAGCTTCAAAGTATATAAGGCAAAACTGATTAAAGGAAAAAGATAAAAAGGAAAAAGAGCAAACCCACAATCAAAGTAGATTTTATGCCCCCCTGCCAGAAATGAACAGAATAGGGGGTGCCTGGCTGGCTCAGTCTGTGGAGTGTGTGACTCTTGATCTCAGGGTTGTGAGTTTGAGCCCCACACTGGGTGTAGAGATTACTTCACCCCCCCACTAGGTTCCAGTGTCTGTGGAGGTGGAAGGTCCTGGGTCAGATCCATCTCTGATTCCCCAGCAGCCTAGACATTTTCCATTCTTAATTACAGTAACAGCTGTAAACATAGTTTGGGAAATGATGTTGTAAGAATATTAGAAATAGTAACATTTATAGACTGGAAATAAAAAATGCCTGTGTTTGGAGCATTATAATAGGAACCCAGGAGAAGTCACACTGGGAATAGGAGACACAGCTGGGTGTCTTTCTCACATTCATACACTAAACATTCGTTAAGTGCCTGCTGTAAGCCAGACTTGGGATCCGGTGTCATAGTTTTCATTACGTCTAGTTGAAACGTCTAGAAGGCAGTACAATATTATTTAGGAGAAGGTAGCTTGGAGAGGTAAGGGTTAAGGTGCACTTGAGAGTGTTTTGTTTTTTTAGTTTTTTATTAAGTAATAGGAGCAATAATTGTTGACTGTATGAGAAGTAGGGGCTATAAGGAGAATTAGGATGAGGAAGACACCTTTCTGCCCTTCAGGTGCTCACTGATGGGAGGCCACGTAAGCAGGGTTGCAAATGGTTGTGTAGATGTTTATTATCTGTTAAATGAGATAGTGGCAGAGAAAGCAGAATACTTCATCTTGGACTTTCTGGAACCAGGAAGAGTTTCTTCAGTTTACAGGTACCAAAAGTGTGTTGGGTGCAAGGGCGTTCTAGAAAGGGGTGTGCCTTACTTAGTGCTTTGGCACGGAGGTGTGCATGAGGGCTGTCTAGGTTTATTATCGAAGACATGGCAGGTGGCAGGTGTGGCACCCAAAGGTGAGCCTTGATTATTTGGTTGTTGAACTTCTGGGCTTTGAATTCTTTAGACCTCTTTGTAGCCCTTTCCCTGCCTTTTTGACTTTAAGGACAGTTTATTGGTAAGATTTCTAGTCAAAGAATGGGGCAGAAAGGAGAAACAATCTCTAACTGTCCTCATTCCTTTTGATTACTTAATCACGACAGGTGGACGTTCTGGCATGGAGGAGGGCCGGTTCTAGAAAGCTGGAACGGGGGACGCCTGGGTGGCTCAGTTGGTTGGGCAGCTGCCTTCGGCTCAGGTCATGATCCCAGCGTCCTGGGATCGAGTCCCACGTCGGGCTCCTTGCTCATCAGGGAGCCTGCTTCTCCCTCTCCCTCTGCCTCTGCCTGCCATTCTGTCTGCCTGTGCTTGCTCTCTCTCCCTCTCTCTCTCTCTGACAAATAAATAAATAAAATCTTTAAAAAAAAAAAAAAAAGAAAGAAAGCTGGAACGGGAAGGGGCTGTAAGGGTTCATCTTGCCCCTGGGACGCTCACAGGTGTGACTGCTCAGGAGGAACAAGCGCGCACACGTCAGCAGTTACCATGTGCCAGGCACTGTGTTTTGTATCTACTGTGTTATTTCATACTGAGGACAATGCTATGAGGTGGTTACTGTTATAATCCTAACTTTTCAGAGGGGGAAGCTTAAATTTGGAGAATTAGTAGGATCTGCCAGAGATCACACAGTAAGTGGTGACCCCCTGTGCAGGCCAGCCTTAATTCCAGAGTCTGCTCACTTGACCCCACTCTGCTGCACCAAAGAAGGCCCGATGGCTGGGGAGTTGGAGAGTTAAGCTCCACCTGCCATGGCAAGCAGTTGTGCTGTTACACGGGGGGCCGTCTCTGTACCCTCTCCTTCCTCTGGTGCAAGCTTTGTCAGCCACAGTTTTGGGATAATCTGCTTTTTAAAATTTGTACAGAGATTGAAAAATACTGGGTATGTTTTCATTGGATAGTTGCTCTCCTGATTTTAAACCAGAGAATTTGACAGTGGGCCTCCTGCCCTGGGAGGCACTGCTAGGGGACCAGGTCTGTTTATACCCTCTTTAGGGAAGAGGAGGGAGCAGGGTCACATGTGAAAAGTGGGGGTTATGAGAGCACTTTTTGAAACTTATAAAAACAAATAAGGGAGGTTTCTGGGTTATAGATGGCACATTTCAAATCTTTAATGACTGGTTTGAGAGCTTTTAAAAAGCATAGTAGGAAACCTGAGGGGGCAGAAGTCTTATTACATCTTGAAAGTTGAGATACCCTTTCCCACAAATCATATTTTCAGGTTATCTACCAGAGCAGGATTTTAACCTGGAAGATGGCTTTTTATTTTTTTAATTAAAAAACATTTTTGTGGAATCTTCCTAGGATTATTTTTTTTAAAAACACCTCCTTTTCCCCCCTTAACTTTATTATTATTATTTTTTTAAGTAATCTTTGCACCCCATGTGGGTCTTGAACTTGAAACTCCTAGATCGAGAGTCACACTCTTTTCTGACCAAGCCAGCCAGGAGCTCCTTCTGAGGATTTTTTTTTTTTTTTTAAGTATTTAAAATACATCTATTCAGTATGTGTTTTGCCAGCTTTAGTACATTTAGGAGAAGTACTGCAGCCCCATCCTCCTCCCCAGTAATACCTTACCCGCACCCTTCTTTTTCCCGTGTGTTCCCTCCTGGTGCTCTGACTCTCAGGGTTCTCCATGTTCCTTTTCCCCTGCTTTCCTTCTTACAGTGTCCCCCCACCCCCTTAGGTTTTAAGCCTGCCAGCGGCCCCCTTGACACCTGCAGCTGTGAGGGCCTCTCAGTTCCGAGGAGCCGCAGCCCTCCTTGCCGATGAAAGGTATAGCGATTGTTCTCGTTTTCCGTTTCTTTTTGCCCTTCTTTTAGCTTTTATTTGGAAATAATGTCAGATTTATGAGAAAGTCTCAAGAATAGTGCAGACAAATCCCGTATGCTTTTTACTTGGATACATCAATTTTGAACGCTTTGTTACATTACTTTTACCCACCTATCTGTCCACCTAGGGTGCCTTTTCTCAGGATCCTTTGAGAGGCGGCTGCACACACCATGCCCTATACTCCCTCACAGGTGCTGGTGTAGTCCTGGAGCGTATTTCTTGGGATGAGGTGATTCTTCCCCAGACCTCAGTGCAGTCGCGGCTGGTGGGATATTTAACTTGGGTGCAGCACTTGAAATATTGTCCGTTTTCTCGTTTTGTCCACCGTCGTAATAGCACCTCCGTAGCGATCTTCTTTCCTTCAGTGTAGGATCCTGGCTAGGCCTTGTACATGCATTGAATTGCCCTTTTTCAGTCTGTACTGAAGAGTGGACTTGAACTGCAGGGGGCCATTTATATGTGGATTTTTTTTTTTTTTTTTAATGAATACAGTACTATAAATGTATTTTCTTTTCCTTATGATTTTCTTTTTAAAAATAAATAATATATTAAATATACATATTATAAATTATGTATTTTATATATTATAAATGTAGAAATCATATATCCTATAATATTTATATTATATATATTATAAATATATAAATATTAAAAATATGTAAGTGGGTTCCAAGCCCAGTGTAGGGCCCAAACTCATCACCCTGAGCTCAAGACCTGAGCTGCGATCAAGTGCTTGACTGACTGAGCCACCAAGGTGTCCCTCCTTATGATTTTCTTAATATTTTCTTTGGTATACTTTTTGTAAGAATATAGTATATATACATATAACATGGAACATATAATACGTAGAACATACAAAATATGTGTTAATTGATTATGTTTTTGGTAAGGCTTCCGGCCAAGAGTAGGCCAATAATAGTTAAGTTATTGGAGAGTCAGAACTCGTAAGTGCATTTTTGATTCTGCATGGGGTCAGTGCCCCTAACCCCCATGTATTCCAGGGGTCAACTGTATAGTAGTCATACTAACTTTTTGTGCTTTGAACAGTCACATTACATTACCACCAGTATATGTTAAGTTAACTATGGCTCTGATAAAGTGGGTCCTCAGTAGGGGCTTGTGTCCAGAAAGCACATTTGCAGCACATTTGCGCCGGGGGCTGGAGCCTGTGTATGAAGCGCGGCAGGCTCTCTTTGTCTAGAGACAGCTACATTAGTTGTTAACATTCGTAATATTTGTACTGGCATTTTCTTTGATGCAATTTTAAAGTTAATTTCAAAAAGTTAATAGAATAGTTTGAAATAGGCATGTTGGTCACCATGGCCATCACCGGGGAAACCAGTAACTTCTCGTTTGTCTTTCGGTGCCACTCTGACATGTCCTTGGACTTGTTTATCCGTGCAGTTCACATACCAAACATCTTCAGAATGGCTGTGTTCTTTTTGTTTTTTGTTTTTTGTTTTTTTAAAAGATTTTATTTATTTATTTGACAGAGATCACAAGTAGGCAGAGAGGCAGGCAGAGAGAGAAAGCAGGCTCCCTGCCAGGACCCCCAGGATCATGACCTGAGCTGAAGGCAGAGGCTTTAACCCACTGAGCCACCCAGGCACCCCCAGAATGGCTGTGTTTGTGAGGGAGGTATTAACTTCCCTCGAAAGGTGAGAAAACGGGCTTAGAGCGCTGGAATAATTTACCCAACACTTCATGGCTAGTCGGCAGTAGGAGAGGAATATGAACCCCGGTCTACCTGGGATAAAACTTTATGCTTTTCCCTTGTAGTAGACACAGCAAGTCGGTTTCTGCTTGCTTGCAAAATCTGATAATTACTCGTGGCTTCCTGCCACTGTACAGGGTGAAAGATTCTGAGGCTTACTGGACTGCAGGAAAATGAATTCTAGGATTGATGAGCAGCGTCTGTCTGCTGTACGTGAGTGGAGGGGTGGAGAGTATCCGTGCCTCATGGTGATTATTCTGGAGTTCACTTTCACACAATAATGACAATAATAAAATCTATCCCTATTAAAAGCCTGTTATGGGGGTGCCTGGGGGGCTCAGTGGGTTAAAGCCTCTGCCTTCAGCTCAGGTCGTGATCCCAGGGTCCTGGGATCGAGCCCCGCATCGGGCTCACTGCTCAGCGAGGAGCCTGCTTCCTCCTCTTTCTCTGCCTGCTTCTCTGCCTACTTGTGATCTCTGTCTGTCAAATAAATAAATAAAATCTTTAAAAAAAAAAAAAAAAAGCCTGTTATGGGCCAAGGACTTAACTCTAGTATCTGCAATTCTATAACAGCGCTGTAGCGATGGTGGTAGTGTTCTTGGTGTTCAGATGAGTAACAGATGCAGAGAGCTGACATGCAGAGAGATCCTTCAGCATCACAGCTAAAAGGGACGAGGTTGAAATTTGACATATTCCCACAAAAACTTCCTTTCTGATTTAAATCTGTATTTATATGGGAAATATACCATATTATTTCTCTTTCTTAAATAAGCCTGCTACTCAGTTGTCAGAAGTGACACATGGATATGAATGATAGTGCATACTTAGAGATGTAAATTTTAGAAATAGTTAAAGCCATGGTAATAGCTCTACAGTTTTTTTTTTTTTTTTTTTTGGATAGTGAGAAATAAGAAATCCAGGGAAAATAGAAATATATACCATTACTATTTTGATATTCCCTTTAGATCTAATCTACACTTGAAATAAAAAAAATATATATACACTTTGGTTTATTCATAAAGTTATTACATTTGCTAAATTAAATTTAAGAGTATGTTTCAGTCAGACAGTAATTTACACATTGAATTGACTTAATAAGTTGCTGAGCTTGGGGGATTAGGCAAATAATAGGTTTTGCCAGTTTATAAAAATCCACCCCAAACTGGGGAACTGTATTTTCTTGGCTTATTCTGCGGTATCTGGATGATAGCTATAAATGGGTTTAATATTTGTCTTTTCACTTCTTCATTCCTATTCCTGTGGGACAGTCTAGCTGGGAAGACAGACTTTTATCAAATAGTCACACAAATAAATGTTCTTGTAGGCTTTACTGGGTGCCATGAAGGAAAGGCACAGTGTTTTCTGAGGGGATCCTGCCTCACTCTGTCCAGGGAGGGGTTCTCTGAGGACAGCGTGCTGGCGCGGGGTTCCGCAGGAGCATGGGGCTCCTTGTACATGGAGGGAACGGTGTAGTTGAAAGTCCGTTGGTGGGAAAGTATGTGCTTTTTCCAGAGCCCCATAGAGGCCAGTATGGTCGGAGGGGGCAGATTTCCTTTTGGCAGCGGTGGTGGGTCCAGCTGACTGGATTTGGTGAGGGATGGCTGTGGTGGGAGAGGAAGGAGTCAGAACGCATCCCTGGATTCCAGCTTGTCCATCTGGGTGGGGTGTCTTCCACTGAGATCAGAAGCACGTGGGAGTATCCCACGCATCCAGGCAGGAAGATTGGGTGGCGGTTGGGTAGAGAGCTCTGGGGCTCAGGGAAGCAGCCAAGGGAGACACATCTGGGAGCCGCAGGCATGAGGAGGTAATGGAAGCTATGGCTTAGATGAACTTGTAAAACGTGAAGCTTTGTCTGCAGTTACGCCTGATTCTTTCCTCTTGTACCTATTGACTATCGAGAAGCCTGCTTTCCAATTAGAGTCCTATTGTGTAACTGGCCACGTGGTGTCGAGCATGTCATTGCTTTTTCTGTTCAACAAATGTTAATGATGCCAGGCATTGTGCAAAGTGCTAGGTACACAAATTTGAAGAAAACAAAATTTTTACCTTTAATTAACAGTATGCTGGGAGACAGGAAAATAAATAAATTATTGAGTGATTTCCCTCTGACTTCAGTTTGCTAATTTGTTAAGAGGAAAAGAAAAAGATTTAGGAAGCTCTTACTGTGTGATAAATCCTGTGGTACCTCATTTGATCCCTTAACAACGAAAGAGGTGAACACCACTGTACTCTATTAGACGTGAGCCAAAGTTACGCAGCTAGTAGGTTGCACAGGCAGAATTCACACTCAGGTTTGTCTGACTCTGAACTCCCTCCCTTTCCCTTACACCTGTATTGCCAGAATTCTAAGTGTTTTATCTAAACCATGGACTGTTTATTTTATATGAAAAAGATGGGGGAATTTGAAGCAGGGAAGAGGTTGTCACCCACGGTGGATGTTTTTGCTTGCATAGTAAGCAGATCGGCAGAGTGCTTTGATCAGTGGGAAGGATTTTCCCAATTTCTCTTGCTCCAAGAATGCTGATGCCTGGATCTGTGTCAGTCTCTATGAATGGCACTAGTGGTTAGCCGAAGGCCCTGTCCCCTTCCTTGACCTCTTCAATATTTTTGTCAGTGACATGGGCAAAGACATGAATGAAATGGTATGCCGATTTAATTGGTGTTTGAAGTCAAGGTAGGAGATACAGTGAATATGTTAGATGTCAGGGTAGAATGGTGACCAGAAATAGGCAAAATGAAAATAAGCAGAGATACAGACCAACTTCTGCCACTAGAGTCAATGCCCAACCGAATCATGGGAGGGGGGAAGTGGGGTTTCATTGCAGCTCCTGGGATGGATCAGGAGTGTGACGGGGCTGCGGGACAAGTATGCAGATCCAAGGCTGCATGAGTACCAATGTAAGCTTTGTGGAAGAGGAGCAAGTTCCGCCCCATAAGATTTTTTTGTGTTAGGGGTACTAAGAATTGGTGTATTTTGCTCAGAGAAAGGAAATAGATAAACGGCTGTAACTTTTCAAATGGATGTAAATTTCAAGGAACAGACTTCTGTTATGTAGAAGGAAGGAATTAATAACCTTACATGGTTGTAGACACTTAGGGGATTCGTGTATACATCAGCTGTGAACCAATGAGGTTCTTTTCTGTGCTAAGATTTGTCGTCACCTTGCTGAATCCTTTATCCAGAGAATCTTAGGAATTGTGATCAAATGGAAATGTATTAAAGTGCTTTGGAAATGCATAGTAGATACTGGTTATTATTTGATAATGTAGGTCAGGAGGGTCTTCGGATGGGTTTCTAGAGGACATTTCATTGACCCCTGACACTCACTATATGTTAATTTTGGATGTACATCCATGATGGATGCATTTTATAAAGTATGTCTAAGAGTTCAGAATCACAGCTTCTGAATGTTGTTTTTTATTGGTAGTTTATGGAAGTCACTCCATACATATGTAATAACATATTAATATTTTATGGCTAATCTTAATTCTGAAAAATGAAAATCCAATGGTATTTTAAATTTAGAATATAGTTAGGAAAAAATATTGTGTCTTCTACTTCTGTCCTGTTTAAGGATAATATATATGTGCCAAGCTTCCTTATTTAAAATTCTATATCGAGGGGTACCTGGGTGACTAAGTCGATTAAGCATCTGCCTTCTGTTCAGATCATGATCCCAAGGACCTGGGATCGAGTCCTCTGTCAGGCTCCCTGCTCAGAAGGGAGTCAGCTTCTCCCTCCGCCCCTCCACCCCTCTGTCTGCTCTTGTTCTCTCTCTCTCTCTCTCTCTCTCAAATAAATAAATAAAATCTTCAAAAAAAATAAAATTACGCATCAAAACATGTTCTTTCAGATAAAAACTGCACAAATAAAAATTGCCTATAATCCCATTTTTACAATTTTTTTCCTTATCCCCTTGCCCTCCCTCTTACTTCAAATTTCATTCTGTGATTCCACAAATATATATGTTCTATTTAACTTGCCGTAACGAAACCCAAACCGAAAGTATTGACAGGGTCATATTTCCAAGCCAGTAGATGAGTATTTTGGTCCCTCCCTGCCCCTCCTCCCTC
The DNA here is from genome assembly GCF_002288905.1 of Enhydra lutris kenyoni. NCBI lineage: Eukaryota > Metazoa > Chordata > Mammalia > Carnivora > Mustelidae > Enhydra > Enhydra lutris. The sequence continues at coordinate 10,918,369 of NW_019154146.1, read as the reverse complement.
ACTGCAGGTGGCATCCTGGTTAGAGGGCACCGTGGTTCTTAGGACCAGCAACCAAACAGCCTTTTCCGCCATGACCGATGGCTTAGAATTCTACTTCTTGATCCTTCCCCTGCCATTGTAGAGTATAACAGATATTCCTGTATTGACAGAATGAGTGCTGATACTCAGATTTGAAGTTTGGATCTTCAGAAATAAGTAGTGCCTTGTCATTAGTACAAGTAAGAACATGGTGGGTTTAGATGCTGGGTTACACTTTCTCCTGCCTTGCTTTCATGGTGGACAGGGATGCATGCTATAGTGCAGGGGACCGTGGGCCCGAGTCAGGAAACTTGTACTCCAGTCTTGGCTCTGCACGAGTGCTGCAGCCCTGGGCAAGTCCCCACTCTCCCAGCCTTCAGTATGTCATCTGGGATGACAGTGTTTCCTTGGTAATTGGATTCTGTGGTAGTGGTGACGGTGGTAACTGAGAATCTTGGTATTTTCTGGCTTGAAGAAGAATATGAAATGAAGGAAAAGCCTTTAGTGCCTTGCTTCTCTGTTTTTGATTTAAACTGATTTTAACGCCATTAGAAGAACTTGACCAAAGGATGTTGCATTGTATATTATTGGCTTTACTTGTGTCTTCTTCATTTATGTTCAGAATCGATACAGAAATTGGTCAGTGATTTTTACTTTTTATTTTTGAGAATATTTTACTTGATGTGATCAGTCATCATTCCCGTGGAGTTACTGAGTCAGCACAGTCTAAGTCATCTGTGCTGTGTGCTAAGTGAGACATAAGGACGTGCAAAGCATAGACGTTGCCATTTTCGACTACTTGGGAGATAAGAAATAACACATGAAAAACGACAAACTAGTACATGAGTTCAATAACAATACAAGGCAAGCGAGGAGTCTGTTATAAGCAGGCCAGGAGAGATTCTTGGGGTAGGTCCCATAGATGGTATTTCTGCGGGGGTGGTGAAGGCGGAAGCTCTGCTGTCCTTGAACCAGGACTTGAGCGAGCTTGGGTTCAGACCAGAGGGGAGAGCAGGAGTGCCATCAGAAGGAGGACCAGCAGCTGTCCCCTGCTCGTGCATGCTGTGAATGGGGTGTGGGTGCGGGGATGGGAGAGAACGAGCCTGGGACAGCTGTGCCCCATCCACCCCCGCACTACAGAAAACCATAGTAATGTTTGCAGCATGCCTGGGAAAAAATGGGCATTTTTGAGTTATATTTAGACATTATCACAGAAGAGTAAACATAGATGGCTTCACGATATGACGGCCACTCCGTACAGGTCGCTGTGCTGGCTCTGATCCTTATCAGCCTGATTTTCACATAGTCGTAACTCATGCACATCGCTCTTAAACATTTGGCATTGTTTTGTGTGTACTTTTCCATGTCTCTGGCCCACTCTGCTCATGTGTTACGGCTTGTTCACATATTCTGTGATTGTTGAAGAGTTGGGTTGTTCTAGTTTTCTTCTTTGAACAATTGGTAAGTAGCTCTGAGGCCTGTTACAGTTCTTACTAATTTGATTTTCACATTCTCTGTGAGTTAGGTATTATTTCTTACATTTAATGACTGAGAAGACTAATAAGCAACCTATTCAGGGTCACACAGCGGGGGTAAGTGATGAGGTGAGGGTGTGGGCCCACCGTGCAGCCAGGCCCACACGTTCTTCACTGGACCATCCCGTCTCCCATCAGTATTAGGAATCGCATAGCCGCAGGCAGATTGGGATAAATCACACTCCTGCCCCATTGGAGAGAGAGGATAAGAGTTGGAACAACGTATAGTTTTTAAAGCTTTTGTTTAAAGCTCATTGTTGTGTTATCTCTCAGAGTGAAGTAGTGGTGAAAAGCCGATTAGTAGGTATAAAATCCACTAGTGCAAACATTCATTTTCTCAAATTGGGTTTCATTATTTTTGTCATTTTATAGGTAATGGTGTATTACCTCAAAGTTCTCTTTAGCTGCTGGTATGATAGAATATTCTCCCAAATAGTGGTTCAAAATGGGAAGAGTTTCTCTGAGCTCTTATTTAATCCAGACATATAGATATGATTATAAATCCAGAAAATACAATAGTTCTTTCAGTGGGTTTTGCAATGCCTTTCTTTGATTTGTGGTCTCAGGAATTGGGCTGAAAAAATGGTGAAATACTGTATTCAGAAATAAACTACTAATAAACTATATCCTTACCTTGATATTTAGTAGTAAATACAATTACATCGATATCTTTATTATAAATCCATATATAGGCGTACTCTGGAAGAGTGGTAGTGAAGGAATAAGTATAAGAAGCATCAAGTCTGTCTAAAGTTGGTTGCCTTGGTGGCTCAGGTGCTAAAGCATCCGAGTCTTGATCTCAGCTCAGGTCTTGATCTCAGGGTTGTGAGTTCAAGCCCCACATTCCTGGCTCTACACCCAGAGTGGAGCCTACTTTAAAAAAAAAAAAGTCTATCCAAAGTATACTGAAAGTATATAAGCTGTTGTTTAATTTGGATCATCTTTTAAAAGGGTTGTTGGAGGGGTGTCTGGATGGCTCAGTTGGTTGGGTGTCTGCCTTTGGCTCAGGTCGTAGTCCCAGTCCTGGGGTCCAGCCCTTTGTCCAGCTCCCGGCTCACCTGGGGGTCTGCTCCTCCCTCTGCCTGCTGCCCCTCCCTCTGCTCATGTTCTTGTTCTCTCTCTCTCAAATAAATAGATTTCTTAAAAAAAAAAAAAATGTTGTTGAGTTCTGAGGCCAGTCTTTGATAAACCTCTTTTACTTATAATATAGCTTAACTGTGCCGCCTCAGTTGTCTGGAATTTATATTCAAGTATACATTTAAAAAATACACATTGTCCTTCTTATTTCATCTTCCTGGGAATGGAAAACCTTCTGAGGATTTGGGAGGAGGTAGGTAGCCGTGGCAGCTTCCCAAAAGGAAATCTAGGAAAGCATGGGTGCGTACATGTGCGTGTGTGGTGTCCCGACTCACATATACATGTACACACAAAAGTTTCTTTGAACAAGGGAGGAGTTGCAAGAGAGTCTTACCAAGAAATAAAATTGCACGAGACACTGAGTAACTAAACGTACACAACTGTGCTGAGCGCTTTGAAAATGGGTGCTCCGTACTGCGGCCTTCCTAGCACCCAGCTTGTTCTACAGAATTGACGCGCAGATGACAGTGCTTATGCAGTGGCCCTCAGGGAGGACAAGCATGTCTGTTTAGAGTACTTGAGGACTGTTTTCATGGGGACAGTGTCTCTGAGACAGTGTAAATTTTATGTAAGAGTGAAGATGATGGGACTTTCGAATAGATCAACCGAGGGATAGCTGAGAAACACACAAAATCGTTTTGGGTTAGAAGTGAATATGAGAAGAGACTTGGCTTTTAGGTTTTTTGGGTTAGACTTAGATTTGCTTTGGCCTTTGGTTTCTCTAAAGAGGTAATAGTGAGAAGCTGGGGTTGAGATCCTGCCCTTGTACACATTTAATGTTAAAAATAGCAAGAGCACACAGGATGAATTTGGGGTGTGGATGAGTATTTAACACAAGGCCATAAAGAGAGGTTAAAATTAAATAATTTGCACTGTATAAGTATCTGTTTTCATATCTGAAGTCTCACTGAAAGGTATTAGATGCATTTTGAGAGGTACAGATGATTTGCGTATTTCATGGTTTTGATTTTCAGAACTCTCAGGGTTAGGCTAACATTTTTGACATGGGTGCAAATTCACTGAATTTTAAGTAGGACTGTGAGAGGTTATGGCAATGATGAGACAGATAGGAAACAATTTTAGTCACCGGTAAGATGAATTTGCTGCACCGTTATCTGTGGCATTAAAATACAGACATTCCAATCATTTTTTCCATTTTAAATTTCTGCTTCAATTAAGCCAGTTTTGGTGGTACACTATTTGAAGTGAAATCAGTAGACCTTTCCTATGTCCTGGCTAATCCAGATTGAATGTGAAGATAGGGCTGCCTCAGAACTCCATATTCAAAATGTAGCTTGAAATCTGATTTACTCAGCCTCTCTGTTGACCATTCATTCATTCGGCGGATTCTGAGATCACCAGTTAAGCCTTGATTTTCACACTTCCGTAGCAAGTTTTATTTTATCTTTTGAAAGAAAGTGGGGAAAATAATTACATTTTGCTTTTGTAAGGCGTATGTTCTAATTTAAATCACTCTGGGAAAAACTTAATTCTTAATACTCGATTTTCGTTTTATGACACTCTATCAACATACATGTTTGTGTGTTGAATTGTGAGGTTAGCCCAGGTTGTGTAACATCAGTGTATTGTCATTGTGAGTACAAGATTTCCCTGACTGGTGAAAGAAACACATCTAAAATTCCATGAAATAGTGAATTTTGAGCAGAACTGTTGGGCCTACACATATTTTCATTCAGGTGAGATGGAGTTCCTGGCAAATTCCTCAGAATCCCTCAGAGCTGAGTTTCTCTTTTGGAAGGCTTTGGTAAAGCCCATCGCAGACCCATGAAGATGCTCCCTCCTCATAGTGCCTTGTGTGTCCTGTTAGGATGTCTGCTGTGTGCCTTTTTTTTTTTTTTTTAAGATTTTATTTATTTATTTGGCAGACAAAGATCACAAGTAGACAGAGAGGCAGGCAGAGAGAGAGGAGGAAGCAGGCTCCCCGCCAAGCAGAGAGCCCAATGCGGGGCTTGATCCCAGGACCCTGAGATCATGACCTGAGCTGAAGGCAGAGCCTTTAACCCACTGAGCCACCCAGGTGCCCCTGCTGTGTGCCTTCTAATCTTTTTTCAGCCTGTCTCCTTCAGGGAATTGGTCATTTCTCCAGTACTGGCTGTTCATTTTTCTTCAGTGCCTGGCACACTGGCACACTGCACATACCAGCCTTGGGGTGGGGTATCAGTGGGAGGAAAGACCACCAGTTCTTGTAGCTTCCCCAGCTTGGGTTTTCTGTCTGTGCTCCTGGCTCACGTCTCCCCTCCCATTCATGTCTTAACGTTCCTTACCTTCTGACTCCTGTTCTCACCTCTGATGAGGCCTTCCTTGCCAAACCCAGTAATTCCCTTCTAGTCATCGAGAAAAGCTTTCACCCTCACCTCTTGGACACCTACCTGGCCGGCATTTGGCACACCTAATTTGGTGCCACGCACAACTCCCTTCTTTTCCATGATTCTATACCCTCTAGAATCTCTGTTTTCTGACTGTTCTTTTGGCTTCTTTGTGGGCTCCTCCTTTCCCTTCTCCCTAAAATGGTGATATTCTTAAAAAAAAAAAAATAAATAAAATGGTGATATTCTTTACAATTTTGTCCTCTACCCATTGCTCTTGTTTCATATATTCTTCCTGGATGAAGTTCTTGAGTTTTTATATTATCCAGTATTTGGTGAACATTTTATTTTGTGCCAGGTGTACTATTTGACTTATGTCCTGGAGATACAGGAGTGAATGATTAATTATCCAGTATTTGGTGAACATTTTGTTTTGTGCCAGGTGTACTATTTGACTTATGTCCTGGAGATACAGGAGTGAGTAAAACAGAAGAATCACTGCCTTTCCAGGAGCATGTATCCTCTGTTTGCTGATTTTTCCCTATTTATCATTCTAGGTCAGCCCTTATTCCCCAAACTATAAACACATTGGGTCCCTTCCTTCTAGATGTTTTTGGCTGGATTTCCTATAGGAACCTCAGATTTCCTATGTAGAACTCTGAAGGCTCTCTGGCATATGGGGGAGAGGGTAGAGCTGCTGCTTTCTCGGCATATCTGACTCAGTTGGTGTCTTACCATCCGTTGAGCCACCATTGACTGTCTTCTTCCGTCACTTGCTCAGTCTCTAAGTCGTATTGCATTTCCATCATTACTTGCATCTGGGCTGGCGTTCTCCCGCCAGTGCCGCCTGTTCAGAACCTCAGCTCCCCTTCCTGCAGCAGCCCGCCCTGCCTCCAGGCCACTGCTGGAGAACAGGCTTTCCGAAAGCTGGATCCCACTGTAGCTCTCTGTTAAAAGCACCCAGTGGTTCACCCCGAGATGCAATCTGAAGCCTTTAAGATGGCGTGCAGGGCTCACCCGCGTGCTGGTTCTGCCTGCTTCAGCTCCTTCTCTGCAGATTCCTCCGTCCTATGGATCTGAACTGCCTATGTCTCCTCATACCCTCCTACACAGCTCACCTCCCTTGAGCCTCTCTGCTTTACGCTGCTGCTCTGTGCTGCTCTATGCCCACCTTGAGCCTGGCGCTTCCTCACTCGTTCTGCTAATTTTTAAGCCTTCTAATATATTACATAGAATCTGGCATACAGTAGGGATCAATATATGGTTTTGGAAGGAAGGAAGGAAGGAAGGAAGGAGGGATCTGTTGGATGAATGCTGCAGGCTTTTGTAGCACCGCGGGGAGGGACTTCCCCCACCTCCTCTTTGCTCCTTTGAAACACCCAGGGCAAGAAAGTCCCAGCGGAGGCTCTAGTTCTGGCTCTCCTGAATGGCCTTGGCCCTGGGGCCCATGGGCTGACTCACCGAACCCAAAATAAAACTCAGAGTCTAGTTTGGAACTGGTTATGTTTGGTAAGATACTGACATGGGGAAGGTGGATTGTGACTCAGAGTCTGGGTGCCTATTCATGCGCAGTAGTGAGCTTTGAAAATTTTTACCCTAGACATTCTATATTATCAGAAATCCTCCCTTTCACTTTCTAATGTGCACTCAGATGCATTTATGTTTGATCAGGAGTTGCAGACTCAGGTCCACATTAAAGTAGTTGTTCTAAGAATACTTTGAAGTCAAAAAGCGTTGCTAACCACTCAGTACGCTTTGTCTTTATTACTAGTTAGCTGAAAGTAGCTGGGTGAGGTTAACTATCATGCTCATTTCTTATATATGTATTAGAATTTTAGATGTTTTCTCTCTGCAAACTCTTTCCTACTCTTGTTTACATAGGAGCCCTCATAATTGTTAAAACCTTCCTAAAAGTAAACAGTAAATGTCTTGTATCTATCTAGGCTTTGTTCCTAACCGTTCTTCTTTTGCCAGCTTATTATTGTTTTGTTTTTTTTTAATTAAATAATTGACTGATAGCATACTAGTTTCAGGTGTTACAACATAATGATTTGATATTTGTATGTATTATGTATTTTTAGTATTGTCAAAAGTAAGGATAGTTGTGTTTTTAACGTATATGATAGTATAATAAAATTTCTGCCTTTGTAATAAATAATAACTTAATCTGTGTCTTTGTTTATTTCTTCCCAGGGCAGCCCAATGGATCCCATGGTGATGAAGAGACCTCAGTTGTACGGGATGGGCAGTAACCCTCATTCTCAGCCTCAGCAGAGCAGCCCTTACCCAGGAGGCTCCTACGGTCCCCCAGGCCCACAGCGGTATCCAATCAGCATCCAGGGTCGGACCCCCGGGACCATGGGAGGAATGCAGTACCCACAGCAGCAGGTTTGTGCTGGTTAGAACCCACCCCCCTTCAATTTGGTGACGTTTTGTCTTTATTGCTTACAGTCTGCCTAAGATTGGTACTAAGAGAATTAGGGGCATTTCACTGATTTTCTTTTCTCTTTTCGTAGTTTCTTCAAGTAACTACACATCCAGTTTCCTTTTCTTTCAAAGAAGGAGAAGTGATGGGGCCCCTGGGTGGCTCAGTTGGTTAAGCTCCACTCAGGTCTTGATCTCAGGACTGTGACTGCTACCAGAGTTGGGCTCCATGCTGGGCAGGGAGTCTGCTTAAAAAAGGAGCGGGGTGGGGACTGAGGAGGGTGGTGTGCCTGGGTGGCTCAGTCCATTAAACATTGGGCTCTGGATTTCTGCTCGGGTCATGATCTCAGGGTCATGAGATGGAGCCCTACTCTGCATGGGTTCCCAGCAGGGAGCCTACTTAGGATTCTCTCTCTCCCTGTCCCTCTGTCGTCCCCTGCCCACCCTTGCATATACATGTGCGCGCACTTTCTCTTTAAAAAAGAAAAAAGAAAAGAAAAGAAAAAAAGGAAAAGTGAGCTTCTTAGAAAAAAGTGGACGAAAATACCTGTTTGGTCGTAGAGGGCTGCTACTGTGTTACTGGCTGTTAAAAGATAGGCAGTGTCAACATTTTGCGCCGAGTTATATAGATCTAAACCTCCGAAGTGAACTAGGCTTGCTAACATTTCTGATGCCAGACTGGCAGATTTTGAACTGTGAATAGACTTCGTCCGGTGAAGTTTTAATTATTTAAAGAATAAATAACCATGAAAATGGCATCGACTTTGAGAGAAGTTTTTTATTCTCCCAAAAAGTTACTTTGCATTTATTTCTTAACATATTAATTTCATGGAGAGCATTTGGTGTATATCTATTTTCTTAGATTTGGATGGGTTTTGTGTTTTTACTTAAAAAAGAGTTTTCTTCCTTTTAAAGACCCAGTATTTTTCTCCTTTTTCTCTAGAATCGAATAGTTGGAGTCACCTTAAATGACCGTCTACTTTCTACCTATAGTAAACCTGGTCTCTTGGATACTGGAGAGTAGATCCTTGTTATGTTGGCCTGAGGAAGCATGAAATTAGGAAAAGACTAAATTAGATTGAGACTCGTTAGGGTGTTTAGTCACTAGAAACACCAGAAAGCCTTACTTGTAAATCCCCACACCATGTCTGCCCCTAGGGGTGCATTGGGCTGGTGCTGGGTGCGTGTTACTCCCTCTAGATAGGTTCTTCCATAACGTTGCCAGGAACCTGTTCCAGGGTCTCATATACTTCCTCACTGGGAAATCTTCCTTGTGTTTGACCAAAAATCATCTGTGGGGGGAAACCACTGAATCCGACTTTTGTTCTCTCTCAAGTGGATGTGGAGAATGATTCACTCTTACACGCTCCAGAGCTGTGTTCATGAAGTCGCATCTGAGCCTTTTCCTTTAAGACTGAATGTTGTTTTTTCTCTTTATCTTTTGTCCCTCCTTGGGTGATAGTTTTATTTTAAGGTAGTTGTAGGGAAAGATAGAAGTAGCTCAGCCTTTGCATCCTTGCTGTTGGTTCCTTAAACAGCTCTTGTTACTGTCAATAGTTCTTACTCTCCTTTATTAAATTGGCTGTCCAGAATTCTCTGTCACTTGCACACTTAATTGCTCTCTTAATTTTTTTCAACATGATTCCTTTTTTACAGCAATATTTTGCTGCCTAGAGTAAAACATCTTTAGCTGAGGTTACTAATTGTGAGGGGGGAATAATTTGTAGATGATTGAAAAGTAAGATGTGATTCTCTCTTCCTTCTTCTAGTCTTAATCTAATTTGCACTTAGTTGAGGGGAAGAAGGCCCAGGCAGCTGGCTGCCAAAATCCGAATTCTCCTCTGTAGCTGATTTCCTTTGGGAGCTGATGGTTCTGTATGATAGCCTGGCCACAGGAAGAGAGAGAGGCAGCAGAGAAGAAGTAGCAGGACTAGTGGAAAGAAGCAGATGCTAACCACGCCTTGTTTTTCTGCATCTTCTTTTTTTCCTGTTTTCCTGATTTTAGATTTGAAAGTCATTTCAAACGGTGGTGTTCATGGCAAGCTACCAGATGCTCCTTTATCTTTTTCTGTGATGAGTTCAAGTCTTAGTATAAGGTTTCCACATTGGCATAGTTTGCAATCCCAAAGTAGAAATCCAACAAATGGAAAGTGTGTGTAGAGAATGATTTACTGGATGGTCCAGTCAGTTAAGCATCTGACTTTGGCTTGGGTTATGGTAGTTATGATCTCAGGGTTCTGGGATCAAGCCCCAGGTCAGGTTCCGTGCTCCACACAGAATCTGCTTGAGGATTCTCTCTCTCCATCTTCCTCTGGCCCTCTCCCTGCTTGTGCACATGCATGCTCTCTCTCTCTCTCTCTCAAATAAATAAAGTCTTTAGTTAAAAGATGTTTTTTTCTTTGAAGATTTTTTAAATTTATCTATTTGACAGAGAGATAGCTAGAGAGGGAACCGCAAGCAGTGGAAGAGGGAACCGCAAGCAGTGGAAGAGGGAAAGGGAGAAGCAGGCTTCTCACAGAGCAGGGAGCCCGCCACAGGGCTTGATCCCAGGACCCTGGGATTATGACCCGAGTCGAAGGCACATGCTTACCGACTGAGCCACCCGCGTGCCCGAAAATAAAACTTATTATTATTTTTTTTTAAGAAAAGGAATGATTACTTAGGAATATTTTTTTCATTATTTTCTTCCCCACATGTATGAGGGTAAAAGTAGAGGACACACACAAATGCATACGGTAGCCTTAATTTTCTTTGGTTCTTGGTGGCTCTTTCATAGTTTTGAAATCCAGTAACTCTTGGATTTATTTGAAGGGACAAAATGATGAAGATAACTCACCTAAGTATTTCAGCAAATTTTTAATTAAGATTTTAGATTAGGTATTTTACTGCTAACCAGAAGAAATGTCTAATTCTAATTAAGGACAGATCTTTCTGATAATGAAAGGAAAATAGTGTATCTGGCAAGAAACCGAATGCTATGGCAATAAAATGTCAGCCTTTCGTATTGAGTTCATCATAATCGAGGGTTCTAAGGAATCTGTATTGCTTTTTTACCCATTCATTTAGTTATAATATAGTCTTAAAATATAGTATCTTGCTTTGATACCTAAAAGGCTGAAAATAGCTGTGAATGCATTTTTGAATGTAACAATTTAAAGGGGACCCAGATTATACTTTATAATACGAAGTTCATGTGATTAGTTAGGTGAAGGCTAATCAATAGCCTTGAAATTGAAACAGAAAATAGTTAAGAAGGTTTTGGGTAAAGGTGATTAGGGCACATTTACTTCATTAGGTTTAGCCTGTGCTTTTTTGGTGAGGAATTCTCAGTGAGTTGCTTTGTTTGTAAATTTGGGGTAATTATGAATTTATCCACACACAGGGTCCTGGCACGGTGATTGGCTACTGGTCCTATGTGTTTTCTCCAAGTATTAATGTAATAGGCTGAGCATTTCTGTAATCATGGCTGCTAATGTTTCTCAGGGAAAAACTTGAAAGATAATGATGACACTGAGTTTTCATTGAGTGGACATCACCACCTGGGTATGACTTCGCTTTGGATAGCCTCCAGAGCTTTCTGTGTTTGGTTTGTGAACCTCTAATGAGCTGAATCCGGTTTATTTAATATTGCTCATATATTTCTGCAAAGGATTAAAATGCAGGAATTCAAGTTTGTAAATTGAGTTGCCCACTTACCAGCCGAGTGGTAAGTTGTCTTTGGCTCAGGGGTCACAGTTTGATTCCTGGCTAGCATTCCACTCCTGTGATGGGAATTTTAAATGAGCATTCTGGTAGAACTGCCATGCTTATATGAGATTTAACATGGATAGTATCATTGCTTGCTTTTTGTTTCTGAGAGGAGGAAGTGGCCACTGAGTGTTTGATTTTACTGTTAACCTGCTGATTCTTGACTGGTATGGTGATAATTTTATTTTTGAAATATATGCACGACTGGATCTTCAGGTATGACATGATAATGGTGCATCATTTTGGTATTTATTAACTGGAACTGGAGTTGTGGTCTTTCATGTGCCGATTCTCCCACATCATCAGGCGCATACATGGCTAAACAGATCAGTTTTGCACAGCGCTCTAAAAACTAGTCTGCTTGAGTTTTTATTGAGCTGAGGGGGGAAATGAATTTTCTCTGTGGAGAATGTTCTGCCTCCAGGCTCCTGGAATTCAAACCTGGAGATGGTTAACAGAAGTATTCTGGTTGATTTCATCTAATACAGAGCTACACAGAGGAAGTATAACCTTTAAGGTTACTAGACTCGGACCCTGAGTTTTCCAGATTTTTAAAAAACGTAGACACTAAGGTACCCTTTGCTGGATCGGGGATGCGGGTGAGCAAATGTTTTGTTTTACTTCTCTTGTCCTTTGTGATCATAAATGTATACATAGGCCTGTGCTGAGTTGCTTTAAAAAATGATTTTCATATGAAACAAACAGCACCCAGGGGAAGAAGGCTCTAGAAGCAGAGGTATATTTATTTGTGTCAAGCACATTTCAATTATCGATGTAGTATGAGACTTTTTCCGAGTTATCAAGGGTTAGTGGGTTGATATTTTAACTGTCCTTACCTTGCTTACCATGCCTATTTAAAGTTTGTATAATCTAATGCCTGTTGGCATAATGAGGCCAAGGAAAGGGAAAGAGGGCAAAGTGAGAGATTTAAGTTTATGAGTGTTTTTAGAATGGAAAAACATGACTTTTTAGTTTTTACAAACACACCTGTAATGCAAAGACATTTACAACAATAAGAGCATGCTATAACAGTAAGAATATAATCATTGTTTTGAAAGATGTTCTAGCAAAATTAAATGGAAATTAGTTATTTTTGTTGAGGTGGTCCATCCGAACTTAACACTTAAAACCCTAATGGAAGTTTTGAAAAAGACTTTAGAAATCAGTAGGTATCCTCATTTGTGTCTTTATCTTCTGCACCCTTTGGATATGTCTATTTTTGCTGTGTGTTTCTTGAGTAAAATATTTATTTCAGAACATAAGCATTTTATTTGGTACCATCTTAACAGCCAAAACACTTCTTCCAATGCAAATGTTTATTTTGGCGGCAGATGCTTCTAAAAGGAGACAAACAGGACGATTGTTTGGCTAAAATAAATGTTTTCTTTGGGGTTACTGAGGCAGCCACGCAAGTTCTAGGATTCCCACCTGTGTTACTTTATATTGTCAATCTATTCTGGTAAAAAGTGTTTACTTTTAAAAATACAGTTAAAATTATGTCTTGATACAGTTTGAACAATGGCTCTGAAAAGTCATGATGAAGGGGGAGAGGGGAGGATTGGTTAAAGACTTAATAATTCCAGAGTTTGGGGTTACGAAATGTTTGGACTCAGTCTCTGAATCCTAAGTGTGAATCCAATAATCAAGGCTTAATTTTGGTTTTGCCTAAGAAGACCTTAGGCTTCCTATTTTTAAGGAGCATAATGGGATGTGACAGGATGAGAAAGGATGGCTTGATTTCATGGGGAAGGATGGGTGCCTAGTGTCCGTTTTAATTTTTTGATAGTTTATGTTCACCCAAAGACCCACCCACCCACACCGGTGTGTGCACACTCTTGCTTGCACAGGCTTGTATAAAACAGAACATTTGTGTGACAGCGGTACCTTCGTGTAACAGAATCTATCTGTATATGCATGTTAAATACATTAGGCATGTATTCTATGTGTGCAGAGATATATGTATGTATATAAACGAACAAATACATGAATAAAATGAAGATAAACATTTTGGGCAGTAAAATAATGACCGCTGAGAGATTTCTTCTACTGTGGTGTTTGCAGCATTTTTAAATAGGCATGTTCTGTACTAAGGGACTTGGAGCCAAGCTGCTTTGCTTGTACACCTGAAATGTTTGGAGTCCTTTCAGCGGATCACAGATTTGTGTAAATAATGGTCTTTTGTTGGCCACATTTTGTCTTGGTTTCCTCAGTTGTTCTTCATCAGTGAACATGAAGGTATTTAAGGTTTACCAACAAAATACATTTACACCTCCTGTTTCTGCTTCCAAGTAGATAGCAGATGCTACTGTCTTTGATGCCAAAGTTCCCTGTAGATGGAGTTTTGTACCAAGAGAATATTTTTGAAAAGATTTGTAGATATGATAATTTTTATTTGCTCCTTAAAATGTAAATTTCTGGAATACTTAACTGGTTTTATTTACTTTTTATATTGTAGTTGAATTGAAGCATATTTTGAAGGATTCAGTGTGACATTCTTAGTAAAGGAGGATTCGAAGAGATCACATTTCAAGTTAAATAGAAATTTTTATATCATTAGCCTTTTTCCTAAAAATGAGCAAAGAGCAGGTTTCATCCTTGAAATTTTAGTGAGAAAATGTGAGATGATTTCTCTTGTAGTTGGGATAGCTACTTTTACATTAGAAAGTTTATACTATGTGTGTTTTTATCTGAACATCTACATTGTGTTAGATAGTCTAAAGATTATATGTGGTGTACAGCGCCTGTTCTCTGCTTGTAGTTTATACTGCTTTGTCACTCACATATGAGTTCTATGTATTTTACATTCATGGACTTTCAACTAAAATATCTCTTGAGCTTCTCTAGTATGTTTTTGTTTTTGAGATGTAAATCTTAAGCATATGTTTTAGGGAGTATTAGAATAGCTTGAGTATATTTTAAATAAATTTGGTTTATTTGCTTTTCCAAATAAAGAAACATTAAATGTGGTATTTATGTTAAAATTTAAACAATTCAAGTTAAACTCATGGGTGATCCCAGTAAAACCAACCAACCACATTATTTCAGTGCTCCCCGAAACACAACCAATCCCAGAAATAGCTAAACGACAACAAAAATCCCAGAAGACAAATGGACAGTTACAGGGACTAAGTGGCATATTTTAGGCCGGTAGTTCTCAAGCTTGCTGAATGTTAGAATCTCTTAGGTTGCTTTACACACTCCAGGTTTGGATGCTCATACCAAGGACATCTGAATGTTAAGGCCCCCTTCTGTCTCTTTCTGAGCTCCCCTGGTGACACTCCCGTGCAGCCGGCGTTGACAAGCAGGGGTCGGAGGCACACGGTCGGTAAGGACCCCGGAGCAGGTTCTGGGCCAGCAGCATTGCCATCCTTCAGGGGGGCTTGTCCTCAGGCCCTGCCCAGTGAGTCAGGAGCTTAGCACTACCCCGAAGGGATGAAATGTGCCCAGAATAATCAGGAGGTGGGACGGTGCAGTTCTCGCTGATTAATGCTGTAGTCTGTGTGGGATGTTTGATAAATCAGGACCTCACCCTGCTCATCTACCAAATGAGGGGCTTGGACTACAGGATCTCCCACCTTGGATGCTCCTTTTAAAATAATAGCCGTTTAATGTTTTTTCATTTTAGTTTTACGTTTTAAAGTCTTAGGACTTCAAATACCATCTTCTGAAATTTATGGCTTGACACTTGGTGGGTTGTAGTAATATCACTACGAACACATTCTTTAAAACTTTTTCCAGAGGGGAAAGAGCTCTTTCTTCCTCAAAGATGGGCAGATTTGTTACAATCAGTGCGACCAGTTATTTACTTTTAATTTAGTTTTTTTTTTTTAAAAGATTTTATTTTATTTTTTGAGAGCGAGCACAGAGAGAGAGCTCAAGTGGAGGTGGGGGCTAGGGGCAGAGGGAGAGAGAGAAGCAGATTCCCCGAGGAGGAGGGAGCCCGACAGGGATTGACCTGAGCTTGAGGCAGTTAGCCACCTGGGCCACCCAGGCACCCCTAATTTTATTATTTTTAAAGTGACAGTTTCTCAGATAACTTCATTCTTCTGAATACCTGTTGTATGCTGGGTATGTAGAATGTTGTCTATCCTTTTTAATATGTAGAAAATCATAATGTTGAGATGCTAACTTTATTTGGAGTCAGAAAAGGAAGCAAAGAGAGACCCAATAATTACTTACTCAGTTAATAGATGACTAGTTTCTAAGTAGTTCTGAAAATAAGTATGTACTTTACAACATTAGGATAAACTATGTACAGTGAATTCTGAGTAGAAATAAGGACTTTTAAGACTTATCTTCTGTGCTTTAACTTTCACTCCTCTTTAACTCCCATGACGATGGATTTGATGACTGTATTTTTGTCTCTTAAAACAGGTTTTTTTCTGGCCACCTGGGTGGCTTGATCAGTTAAGTGTTGGCCTTCAGCTCAGGTCGTGATCTCAGGGTCCTGGGATTGAGCCCCACATTGGGCTCCCTGCTCAATGGTGGGGTCTGCTTCTCCCTCTTCCCCCCCATGTATGCTTGTGCTCCCTCTCTTTCCCTCAAACAAATAAAACTGTTTTTAAAAAAAGGTTTTTTTTCAAGGGCAAAATAAGTTTTTTTCTTTCATGTTAGTAGCCAAAAGTGAAATTCTTTTTGTTCAAAAGTTCTTTATAACAGTTTGATTATTTTTCTACACAACATATTTACAAAGGCCATTTTTACTTTTCACTTTGGAGAATAACATTAAAAATTAAATCAGTAGTTGTGAATGAAATTAGAAAAACCAAACCAAACCAAACCAAACACTTTAGCCGAGAAGGAGAAGAGAGAGAAGATGGGTGAGAGCATGAGGGGAAGAAGGGAAACACAAGGTGACAAATAGGAAAAAAGCGGCAGCCTTACTTCTCGAAGAGTCGCTGTGCGGATGCCTCCCTGGCTTGGGACTTGCTCAGCCCGGCTTCCTAGGCCTCAGGAGGAACTCCCCATGTGCGATCAGGTGTTAGAAATTTCCTGAAAATTCTGGAGCTGATTCCTGAGTGTGGTTAGAGTGTATGTATAAAGCAAACATCCCTTGCCTCCTAACTAAGCCCCAAACCAAAACGTAGCAATGGTCTACGACAGCCAGTTACCCAGCTTCCTGTCTCCTGTGAAGAAGAAAACAGACTGTATCCCGAAGAAGTAACCAAACTAGTCTCTCTGTTGGTATTGATCATCAAGGAGGTACTTATTTCTTTTTTAACAACTACCAAGTAAACCAGTGGAATTGACTCTTCAGGGTTAGTCAAAGGCAAGGATCCAGGTCAATTTCTATAGACCATCCAGCATTCAGAAACAAAAATCGAGACTAATACAAATAGCAAAACCTGAGAGCATTGAATTAAAATGCAAAGGGATCATTGCTGAGATAATTAAATTTCACTTAATGGACCTGAGACTGAGAAAAACTAGCCCCACCTGGATAGTTGTAGACGGCCCCGAGGAGGGCTAGGGAGAAATGTCTGATGGGAAAGGAACTCTAATCAGAGTTGCACCCCAGGAAAGACAGCTAAACAGGGACAGTTTCCCAGCATGGCCTGTAAGGATTACGTGTCCCTTCACAGTACCATTGTTACCGTTGCTTGCAGGGAAAGCTGGGGAAAAGGGAAGTGTCACAGTACTTGTTGGCCAGTGGGCTGTATGACTGCAGAATATGTCTTTAAGAGAGGCAGTCAAAAAAGGAGACTTCCTTTCATTTAATTAGTATATTACCTTTAAATTTCCTAAGATTTTCTGATATCTCAGTAATCTAGATATCTGAAGCATTTTACATCCTCAGAAGTTTTCCTCAGTGTTTTGGGCTTCAAAGAAAAGTAAGACTTTCCTTCTCTACTTCGTGCTTGTAAGTCCCGTGCCCTTTGTCAGAGGTCTTGGAGATGAGAAGATCTTATTCCCCAAGTAGCTGGCCAAATTTTGATACCTGGGAGAAGAGAAAAGACAATTCCTTTTAAGTGCACTGGGCTTCAAGGGAGACACCTTCTCCATTGGTGTCTCTGACTGAGTTCTTTCCTGGTCTTCTTTGTTGTTGGTTTCAAACATCAAGGATGAAAGGAGTGATAACCTGGTGACCTCACTGGCCCTAAGTCTTCATGACATCAGGTCCGTCGCACCATCCTCTGAGTAATTTCCAGAACGATAGTTCAAAGCCAGTTTACTCCATTTATGCATGAGGTCACGAGGGTAGTAAAGTGCAGAGTGGAGGATGAGGCAGAGGGTTCCAGGAAGGACTCCACTGCCCGCCAGGGACTCGACCCCTGCTGCCCAGAGCCGCGGAAGCTGGGACCGAAGCAGCATGCAGCGCTCACTTCCAGGTAAACGGCAGCTGTGGTTGGTCCGACTGGCAGAACCAAAGCTACCTCAGCGCGTGCTGGCTGCAAGGCAGGCCGTGAATTTGAGTTCTGGGTTCTCGGTTGTGGGAGGCAGAGTTGGTTGGGTCCTAAGTCTGTAGAGAGCACAGAACTACTCCTGACAGTTCCAGAGTTTCCCGTGTGTAACAGGGTCCCTCCTCAGACAGTCTTCCTGGTTCAGTAGGCGGCGGCTCCGCCGTGCTTGCCCGGGCCTGCACCTCACAGTCCTCCTCTCCTTCTCAAGCTTCCAGTCGGTTAGAGAATCCCATTGTTTCTCAGAATAGCTCAGAAACGGCGTCTTCTCACTACCTCGATGGCTCCCCCCGGGCTAAAGCCCCACGCAGCGGCTCCCATCACCTCCGTGGACCCCTGACTTCTGCTGCCCCATGGTCGTTTCTTAGCAGGGCGACCAGAACGGTCCTTTGAGATAGTGTAAGCAAACTGTAGCACTCCTCCGGTGACCCCTTGCTTCCCTCAGAGTCCTTGAGGACGAGTCCTCCTCGTCCCCGTGCCCAGCCCTTCCTTCTGCCTGGAAGGCTCTCGGCCGGGTCTCTGTCGGGCTTGCCCTCTTCTTCTAAGTGTTTGTTAAATGTTTCTTTGACTTGCTCAGATGGACTTGAGTAAAACTGCACACCCCTGTGGTCCCGTGCCCTGTTCTGTTCCCTGCATGGCCCTTACCGCCTGAGGGGTGCTTGTTGGGTCACTGTTGCTCACATCGGGACACAAGCTGTAGACCGCAGGGACCTGGTTTGGCCCGGCTGTGGCCCCCCATCTAGGACAGTACCTGGCACTTCCCAGACATTTCCCAACCAATGAAGGGAAGAATCTGCAGAATTGGAGACTCTGGCCTGGGAACACTCTGGAGCCCAGTGCTGAAAGGTCCGAGTGCGTTTGGGTTGTATCTGGCACCGTGCTTGGCTGAGAGGGGCACTCGAGTTTCCACCGGGGCTTGCTCCGTTTCTGGCTGGACTGTTAGTGCCCAGCTCCTCGCTGAGCTGGTGGGAGACACGCTGACGGCTCCTGGGCTGTCCCTTGACCCTGCTGTTAGAGTCCTGAAGAGTTTCTGATACCTGAGAGGTCATTATTGCGCGGTGGTTCTCTGTTGTTGGTTCTCTGCTGTGCTAGGGGCCTGTGGTCTTCTCTCCAGTACTAATCCCCCGGAGTAAACTGGAGGCAGCTGCTATTTTGCGTCATGGCTGGTAATGTTCCTCTGAGTTCTCTTGCATGGAGTGCGATACTTAGTAGTAGGGGTA
This sequence comes from Enhydra lutris kenyoni, assembly GCF_002288905.1. NCBI lineage: Eukaryota > Metazoa > Chordata > Mammalia > Carnivora > Mustelidae > Enhydra > Enhydra lutris. The sequence continues at coordinate 10,899,563 of NW_019154146.1, read as the reverse complement.
GGCGAGCAAAGGTTTCTAGATCATAGCTGAATCAGATTTGGCCCAAGTGTGTTACAGGCTCAGATTTTCGTCCTTCCTAACGTGGCCATTTGACAGTGCTTATGGAGGAAAAGCCCCCAGTGAGTTAGGATACCCTTCATGGAAAACAGACATTTTTCCAGTAGGGATTTACTGCTGGAGGAAGAGAATTCCTGCACAGTGGAGGCCGCGCCGTGCCATGCATGGCGGGAGTACAGAGGCTGTGAAAGGGACTTAAAGCCCTCAGTGGTAGTAGTTTACATCCAGGCTTTTACAGGAATTTTGTAAAAGCCGGGGATTTGTGGGGGAAAAAACCTTCAGTGTGATGTTGCCGTTCTCCATAAGTGAAACTGATAAGTTGAACCCACTATTCTTAGCAGACGTGGTTTTCATGTGCTTTCTGGAGTGAGAGCACTTCTGACAAGCTTGGCTTTTAGAAGAGGGAGGTGCGTTATAGACGGAGATTTGGAACTGTTATCCTTTGCCTACACGGTGCTGTTGCTTGTTTCTAGAAGCAGAGGTTGTGGCCATACCCAGAATGCAAGTTACACCTAGGAGTAAAGAAATGCAATTTAGACCGAATTTTACAAAATTATCCTCTGTGTGCTTTATTTCAGTTGAGGGTGTATGATAGGTAAATAATTCACTTTTCAGGAAGCACAAGAATTTAGTGCCTCCCTACGTGTGTGACCTCAGTCACCTTTTCCTCCACATTGTGATCATCACTGTCTTCCTGGGCTCGGTTTCTTATTTCTAAGATACGAGAGGTTGTCACCAGATGCCCATAATGACAACAGTCACCGTGCCAGGTGTCACACGAGGTCCTTCCATGTGTGTGCTCTCACGTAACCCTGGCCGAGCTTCTGTTTATCTCCACTTTCTGAATAATAATAAGAGCTAATATTTATTAAGGGCTTACTCTCTGGCTGTTTTACTTGCTTAACTTGGATTAACATAGTCCTCATGATGGCCTTCTGGGGCAGGTGTTATAATCCTCAGTTTATAGATGAGGAAACTGGTCGTTTGACGGTGGTTGTTCAAATTTATGTGCTCATTCGGTGGCGTAGCAAGAATTTCAGATCCTTAACACTTTAATGCTGGGCCCACGCCAGCATAAATTTTATGATTCTGGTAAAACTGGAGTGCTTCCCATCACTGAGAGTAGAATTTATTTGGATTTTTGCGTGGTAAGACTGATTATAGTTAAGGTAGCCTACTTTTGACATTGAATGTTAGTTTACTTAGCTTTGTGACCTTTACCAGGTTGAAAATGGAATGTTACCTACGAGGTTTATCACACTTAGAGTTAGGAGTTTTTTTTAATTGAGGTTAAAATTAACATTTTAAAGTGTATGGTTCAGTGACATTTAGTACAATTCACAGTGCTGTGCAACCACCATCTTTATCTAGTCCAGAACATCTCCTTCACCCCAGATGACACTCTGGTCTGTATTAAAGACTCACATTCTGTTTCCTCCTACCCCCTAACCCCTGGCAACCACTAGTCTGCTTTTCTATGGATCTTCCTATTCTGGATATTTCATATAAATGGGATCCTATAATATGTGACCTCTTGTGTCTAGCTTGTTTAACTTAACATAATGTTTTCAGGGTTCATCTCTGTAGTAGCACGTATCAGTGCTTCTTTCCTTGTTATGGCTGTAGATTATTCCATTGTATTGATGCGGCATCTTTTGTGTCTCCATTTGTCTGGTGACGGACATGTGGGTTTCCACTTGTTAGCTGCTGTGGAAAGTGCTGGTACCAATGTTTATGTATAAGTCTGTATTTGAATACTGGTTTTAACTTCTTTCGGGTGTACACCTGGGAGTAGAATTGCTAGGTTGTGTGGTGATCCTATGCTTAACTCTTCAAGAAACTGCCCAACTGTTGAGGTGGTACCATTTTACATTAGAATAATAGGATTTTAACATTGGTCTGGTGTTTACCGAGACTGTCCTAAGTGCCAGGGCATCTTACTAAACCCTTTGCTTATATCACCTCCTATAATTCTTACCAAAGCTGTTAGGTGGGTCATGCTCCTTTGCCAGTGGGGAGACCAAGTGAGTGGGTAGCTTGCCTGGGGTCGTCGTGCAGCCTAAGACCATGCAGCCCAGTGCTTCTCAGCCTAGGCCACACATTCTGCTGATGTTAGGCAAGATAGTTTTGGGTAACATGTAGACACAGGATTACACGGCACCGAATCATAGAGTAAGAAAGTCAGTTTCTTAAGCATTTTGTCTTTCTTATAAATGGAAGTCTGCTGTGATACCATTCAGACACTTCATAGCCCCTCTTCCCTTATTTTCATTTTCTAAAGAACAGGCCTCAGTCTAAGAGCCTTGGGCAGGTGTCCGCATCCAGTTAGAATGTAATCATACTGTTTTGTCCTCATAGTCTATATTTTGTGATTATCTTCTATTTGTGTCAGGCAATCCCGGCTTTCTATTTATGGTCGTAAATTGAAAGTTTTCTTGAAAATGAAATTATTTGAATTAAAAATGATTCACATCAAAGAAAAACCGCTCATGCGGTAAGTGGAGTTTACTCGCTTCCAGTTTAACCCAGCACATGTTTATTGAACGCGTACTAAGTGTTCTGTACTGTCCTTGCACCGGGGAATGTAAAGATGACAATAACCAAGTCTTTGCTTCCTGGACGCTCTGCGAAGAAAGGAGTTGAGCAGTATGTAGTGAGTTCAGGTATCAATGTCTACCTGGTGCTATGGCAACATGGAGGGACATTTTACTGGGGGCAGATAGGGACAGGGACAGTGTTAGATTATACATGAGGATACAGACTGGTTCTCATCAAACCAGGTCCCTAATGAGTTTTGAATATTTATCTTTTAGGTTCAGGTAAATATCATTATCTCATGCATCCATTTGATTTGCTATTATTTTTGTTTTATTGAATGAAGAGAATATTATTAAGGTCTTCAGTGGTTTGTTCACTTAATTGTCATGAGACATGTTTTGATATCTGTAGAGGAATTCAGTACACTCATGGAAAGACATGTATGTAGGTCTTTGGAAGGTAGTGTACTGAGTGCTGTAGGAAGACTTGGAGAACATGTTCTGGGATTAACTACAGCTGCATGCAATGAGTGACTAAGACGTGGATTTTGGAGTAGGAGTTTGCTGAGTTTGGAAGAGGAAAGTGAGGGTGGTGCTTTCCAGTTCAAATAGGGCTTAAAGCGGCCTTTATGAATTTTACAGAATTTTTCACGTTTTAAGTTTGCACAAGCATAGAATCTAACTTTTTTTCCTTCTTGCGCCTTCAGATTTTCCTTTCATCTTTGCCCATATTAGTGCTTTGATGGGTAAGTTCAGAAAGCAATGGGGTTCCTATTTGAAGACTGGCTGGATCTTTTTTTTTTTTTTAAGAGGAGAAACTGTCTCTTCATACTTAAGCTTCCAGAATGGAGAAAATTGCTAATCAATTCATGAATCAAGAGGGAGCAGAAATGTGACATGTCTAAAAACTTTGTTTTAATAAGTAGACCTTTTAAAAATGGCCTGTGATTCTATTAGCATTATTTTCTTTTACCTGAGGGATTATGCAAAACTGTGCCTGCATCACACAATCACAGCACCTTGGTGGCAGTTAAGTTTATACCTGCAGAATGTACCTTAGCTCTTACAGTCTACAGTGCTCATGAATTCCTGTAGAAATAGGAACCTGCCAAAACTCCAGAGTAATATTTAGACAACATAATCAATACTGTGAACTTTTATTCCAGTGTTTTAACTAGGGCAAATGATGATATGGAATTAGGTAAAGAAGCTAAATTTTGAATAAAAACCCAGATATTGTTTATTTTTCCCCTTACCTGAGCTTACTAGTTGACTCTTATGTCTCAGTCTCTGACCTCTGCTTTTATGAACAGGAGTGTAAAAAAAAAAAAAATGCATCTCTCATCAGTTTTTCTGATTATTCCCAGTTTTATTTTTCAGTGTTGGCCCTGATAACATATTTTAGAACATCTTTTCTTGTTCAACAAAGTTGCATACATTTACTATACATCTTTTCAAATTAAGAAGGAAAAAGTAACAGAGTGCTTGCCCATTTCTGTTAATCAGCTCTGTGTAATTAACTGTAATGAATAAGGTTTTCTCCTCCTTCATCATGTTTTTCCTCCCTCCATTATTTTTGGGAGCATTTTAATTTTTATTCATTACATTGTTTTTATATTAACGGCAAGATGTATGACTGATATTATATGATTTTTAGAAATTAGTTACTTGGATGTCCAAAGCCACACATGAATCAAGTCAAATGATTTCTTTTAAAGGTAAAGATGGGATGGGTGACTAGTTTTAAGTTGATTACCTTGTCCTAATTCTAATAGGAAAAGGGAAGATAGTAAGCTCTGGTTACCCAAGTGGCTCACCTGCCATTTGAAAAACCACTATTATGAACTTGTGTTTTGATTGTTTTGTCAAATATACACACTTTAAATACCCCTGCAGACTGTGGTTGGACTATCCAGCAAATAAATTATGGAGATTATATTAAAAGGACAGCAGTGTCAGCATTAGCGAGATTTCCCTTTTTGTCACTGCTGTTACATTTGCTTAGTTTGGTTCTGGTCCGTGGTCCACAGGCTCAGTCTGATTGGGTGGGGAATGCAGCTGAGCCCAGCAGTGCTTTCTTAGTGAATTGTTATTCTGAAAGATTTGTCCTCTTTCTATTTTCAAAAGAGTATAGGTAGTGTAAGAAATAATATCACAAGATACTTAATGTTAGTTGGACAGTTGGCTACTGATGACACGTGTGAAGGAGTCTGCAGTATGTCCCTCACTCAATATAAAGGACTTGCATAGGGAGGCCCACAGTCTAGTGGAGAAGACACATACATTGAAAAATTATTTTAAAAGTTTCCTTAATAACATGTGTGCACAGTTTAAAAGATAGTATTACAAGGCTTCTTGTGAAAAATATCAATTCCCATTCTGTCATTCCTTGCCCATGACTTCTGGTCCCTGGAGACATCCTTTTTCAACTCTTAATGGTTTATTCTGGTACCTAAATCCATATTTCTAAATGACATGATTATGTTGCTATTTTTCCATTTTTCAAATTTAGACTGGATCTATTAATTCCACTAGGTAAAAGTTAACTCTTATAATGCCCTACATTAAAATTCATTTTCCCTTTCTTTTGTCATTATGTCTTAAGGTTAAAACAACACCCACTGTTTACATTAATAGGACCGTATGATATAACTGTCTATAGTTGAGACATGAACTATGAATATATTAATATCCAACTCTTTGGTTAACCTGGAGTTGATAATTGCCTTATTAAAGAGTGTATATATCAACAATTGATCCTTGTCTTCTGATAGAACTGTACAGTTCTCAATAAGGTGGAACCCTACAGTTAATCGAATTCTAGTGAATGTTTTTCGTGTTCGTGAATGCTCACCTTTTGAATAGCCTTTCTGTGTTTGGTGAAATGCCTGCATTTAAAACGTCTGCCTCCACAATTTAGAATTCATAACTCAAATCGATAATCTCTCTTACAACCGGGATGCAGTCAGATGACTTCAATTCTTGCAGTCAGACTGACCATCGCAGATTTTGGTCAGGAATGAAATGTATTGCTTGTTTCCAGATTTCTGTGGCGTGGCAGTAGTTGAGTCCCGGTCATAACTGGAGTCCCTCTGACTTGTTCTCTACTCTCTACATTATTACTGTGATGACATGCTGTGTACATGCTATAAAACTTCCTTAAGCCATTCTTAGGATTACTTTGACCTCAAACTCAATTTTCTGAATCCATGTCTTTTGTCTTTGTGTTTTATTTATTTATTTATTTATTTATTTTAAATTTTGGTGGGTGGGATACACTCTCCAATAGTGTATAAGGAAGCATGCAGGAGAGGGGGCGTCTTTTGGATATCAGATGCCATTTCTACCATCACACTCGATTGGTTGTTTTGGTGGAGTATAGAATTCTAGGTTGGAAATAATTTTCCCCCAAAAGTTATTGTTCTCATGCTCTCCAGGCTTCCAGTATTTCTGTTAAGAAGTCCAGTAAATCATCCTTTTTATCATCTTTTTTTTTTCCTATTTGATGACTTTAGAAGCTTTTTATTTCTCTGATTTCTAAAATATTGATGAGCCATGGAGTTGGTTTTTCTTTTGGTGTTCATTTTGCTGGACCCACCCAGTATGAAACTCAATTTTGGAAATTTTTTGGAGGGGAGGGATACCATTTTTGGGATAATTTCCTCATCTTGATTTTCTGTGCTCTTAGTATTTGGAAATCTTATTAGTTGGATGGTAGAAGTCCTAGATTAACTCTTTATTTTTTAAATCATTTCCTCTGTCCCTTTTTCATTTCTTTGTCTTTTTCTAGTTCCTGGTGGATAGTCTTAATTTGTTTTCCAGCTGTTGAATTTTTTATTTTTGTTTTCTTAGTTTCACTTTCTGTGAACTTTTTGTTCACTAAATTTTCTTTTTTTATACCATCTTATTTTTATTTCATGGATACGATAGTTTATCTCACTAAAGATCATTTTAGGATCTTTGTTTTTGAAGATGTGCTCTCTAGTTTCCTTGTCTGTGTTTCCTTTGAGTCCTTTCTGTCCTTACTCTTCACTGTCTTTCCTGCTGGACACTTTCTTGAATTGTCTAGTGAGCCTTGACTTTCTGTTCATACGTCACAGTTAGATATGGAAGAACAGAAAGCTAATAAGAACCGATAGAAAGCTTTGTGTACTTCAACAGGTGTGTCCACTGATGGGCCTGGATAATGGGGAGGGGATCAGACCATGTTGTTTGAGGACCTTCAGGGGTTTTCTCTGTTGTCATCCCTGTCCCCCAGTCCCAACCCATCCAGAGAGGAAATCAGGGCATCTGGAAGCTGAGTGTACATACACGCACGCACTGCACACACATGCACACACTTCCATTTAAACCTCTCTTTTCCGAGGACTCTTGTCTATTGCCAGCCTCTCCAGATGGTAACCCTCTTGACTTCTGACGAGATTGGGGTGAGGATTAGGAAGGCGGGCGCTCTGAACTACTCATTACAGATATTTCACCCAGGCCCCTGCCACCCTCTGATTCCCGAGTCATTGGGGTTCTGAGCTTTAATTAGCTTGCTTCTTATCCTCTCACCTAGAACAAATTAAAACTTTAATTATCACTTGTCTCTCTGCTTTTCTCCTTCCAAAATTTTTTTGACCTCTTATCTGCTGTCATCTTAAGTTTTCTTTGTCCTTGTGGGTTTTTACTTTAGAATTTTCTTCACTGTTACCTTAATGGGGTTCTGTGAAGGAGTAGAGATAAACATGAGTATTTAATCTGATGTATTTACTGGAAATCTCCACAAAGACCTTTTTAATCAGTTTTTTTCTTATCAACCTGTTGTCTGCTTATGAGGTTTTCACAGTGTGTGCCACCTGGTAATACACTAGGACTTTTCAGTGGCTCAAGGAATTTGTAGACTAAGAATAAACCTATGAATAAATGAATTGAACAGCTCAACTGGAGTGTCCTCTGGTTGGCAGGGAGCCTGGCCCGAGGAGGTTGTGTGAGGCAGGGGTGGTGGCCTTTGTTTAGATGAGCCGGAAAAGCCTCATGGAACTCAGGAAGTGCTGCTCAGGGGAAAATGATCTCCCCAGCTGTGTTTAGGACAGAGCGAAAGGGAGGTCGGAAGTAGGAAAGCCAATCAGGCTCTCTTACCAGCCAGAGAACAAATCAGTGCCCCTGTCTAGATCAAAATTCCCTAGTGAAGGGGAACTGAGAGGAGGGTCTAACTGACAGAGATCATATAAAGGGAAAAACAAATTTGGAGGTTTATTGTATGTAAGAGCAGACATTTTTGTGACCTTTAAGTCAAAGATGATCCTAGTGTTTTTAAATTTTGGGGATATACTGAATGTGGGCAGTACGTTCTGTAATACAGTTATTAATGCCAGTCTACAAGTAGGTAACGTTTTTCTGGTTGTCCTTTGCTTCAGGAGGAGAAAAAGGGCAATATAAGTAAAGCACTTGCAGCTCATATTTAGTCAGAAAAGAAATTTCTGATTGTAGCCCTGGGTCTATAGAAATGGTACGTGCTCTCCACCAGTGGTTTTCCAAATGCGGAGAGCAGCGCCTGCCCTTCCTCACCTGTGCCCCTCCCTCCACCTGCACCCTGGAAGCCGCCTTAGGATCCGGTAAGTATGACAGCGAAGAGGAGCAGTGGTCCTGGAGGCCCACGTGCCGCCTCCACTTTGTCCCGTCCAGTGTCCTGACACTTCTCATCAAATCTGGTGATAAGGATCATGACGAAGACTTGAGAGAACCCTCAGTACTGGACGAAAGAGGAAATGATGGTCGTTCAAGGTAGAAGACTGCACTAATGTCTGGGCTTCCCTGTCATTTTTAACAGTAAGAGATGAAACCGAAGGAACTTTCTGGTGAATACTTCTCTACCCGACACATAACACTAAGCGTCGTAGCGTCATCTTCGAGCACGGAAGCGTTCGGTGGTGATCTTGCTGCGCTGGAGTTTTATCTGAGCCAGTGGCTTCCTGGTATCTGTATGTGTGGCCCCGCGCCAAGACCAGTGTGAAGCGAAGAACAACAACAGCAAACTGTTAGGGCAATTAGAACAAAAGTCAAGTTTGTAGACTTGTGTGTCAGGAATAAAAAATAAGAGTCCGATTTCTCTGGCCAGTGTCTGGTGTTCGCGTTGCTGTTTATGTAACCGTACATGTGGTCTTCCGGAGCGATCGTGCGCTTGCACAATGAGTATCTGCCTGCTTCCGTCAGCTTTCACAAGTGTTATCTGTCTGCGGCTCCGTCACTCTTAAGTCACTGGTTGGTAATTAGGATCCTCAGGAACAAGATTGTACGAAGAGCCCACTGTCCTGGCTGGAGGCTGTTACTCTTCCCTGAACATTTTGGTGCAACGGTGTTGGCCTCATCCTCAAGCCCCCTTAAGTTAAAAATACCCGGTGTGTGGTCTTGCCAGCTGGCCCAAGGCCAGGGTTTTTATAGCCTTGTCTGGCCTGGGAATGGAGCTTAGCACTGGGGGGGAGGGGCAGGCGTCACCCTGTGGGTAGGGTCCTCACCGGCTTGGGAGGCCCCGCTGCCATCCTGTCTTAGCTCTGTCATCCTAAACAAAATAGAAGGGTAATCTGATGCCAGCCTCCTCTCTGATAGCTTTTGGTGACTTCTTTGTTAAACGAACCAAGAAGACAACTTGAAGTAAATTTTCCCGTTATTTTTGAAGCCTGTTATACCATCTGCTAGGGGGAAAACTTCAGTGCCTAAGTACATATACTTTAATTAATTGAGCCCCGGCTTCCTAGAGAAACATGTTTATTAAATGTCAACAAATTTGGGACATTTAGTCTTCATTTCTGGTCTTCTGTGTCCAGTGGCATTTATCCTAAATTATGTCCGGAATTTCCTTGGGATTATGCTTGCTACTTTTCATTCCAAATTCTTGCTTAGTTTCTTCGGAGGGTTTCATTTATTTTCATAGTTCTTCCCTAAGAGTACCTAGAAAATCATTTTTATCTCCTTTTCTCTCTCCTGGCTTTCCTGGATGCTGTTTTGTACACCAAAACCTTAGGGTTAAAGTAATAAATGCCGTTGACACATTGTTTTGTTATTAAACTCTGGTGAAAGGGGGGGATGTAAGAATGGTGCTACAGAATTTTCATTAAAGTAATTTTCAGGCCATACCCTTTAGTAGTCACAATGTGTGATCTTCTGCTTACGAATTAAAAATATTAAATAGCGGAATGTGAATTCTGTAGAAGTCTCTGCCTAGATGTGGTTCAGAAGAGTCAAAATTTAAACACTGCTTTGTGTAAACTCTTACCGTCTTTGTATGTTTTTCTGGCCCGAAGAGGAGACAATCACATTAATTTTCTCCCTCCTTTCTTACTCACTACTTGATGGAAGGGGAAAAAGAAGAAAAAGACAAATATTTATGTGGGTGAGGGGGGGGGTGGTGCTCGGTTTTGTTTTGTTAAAGCTTTTACAGAGTGAGTAGGCGGTAAGCTGATTGTAACAGTTTGTGCAGACCCTGAGGAAGGGAAACCGTGTCGTTGGCCCTGACACTGATGATTGAAGGACAATCGTTCGCTTTCTCTTGTGAATTAAAAATGCATGAGAGCACCTTTTTGACACCCGCTTTGCTGAAACATCACTGCTGTCTTTTTTGGAATACTCCTGCGGATGTTTTTGCACAAAGTGGTATCTGTCCGAACTTGAGGTATCCTTGCATGGCTGTGTTTGAGCAGGCAGGGCTGGACAAGTTTTAGCGCATAGTTACTTGTCCCAGGGCTGCTGATCGTGAGGAGAGAATGTTTCGCTGACGTGCAGCAGAGTTGATGAGCAAAGAACCATACCAGTTTATATACCGGACTGTCCCTAATTACCGCCCTCCCATTTTGAATCCTCACTTCTTTTTCTGAAAGTAGAAAAGATGGGACATGTGGTGGGAAATCCGGAGAACGCTGGAATGCTGTCTGAGTAGACTGGAGATCCTGTGTTGCTGGTCAGTCCATATTCTTATCTTAGCGGTTCCGGTGATCCCAGACATCTCCAGCATTCTTTTTCAGGATGGAATTCTCATAAGAAACTGTGTAAATATTTTTCTTTTGGAGGAACTGTCTCTAAAATATAAGTGGCTTTTATAAATTCATATTGTGGACTCCTTATTTTGTAGGCTGGGAAATCCATAGGAACAATCTTATTTTTAGTATCTCTTATCTTCATGACTCCAGGGGGGTTAGTAGGCTGAATGAGTAGGGACCACTTCCAGATCTTGTACACACACATTGTATTTTTTAATAACCAAGGTGCACATACCCACAAGTGTTTCTGCTTTATTTCGTGGAAAATGCTGAACTTCACATTTTGGGGGGAATGGGAAAATAGTTCTATTCTCTTCCCCACACCCCCCCATTATAAAGTACTACTTGTTAAAGATTAAACATGCTTTGAAAATGCTTAATGCAGAAATGGTAAAAAGCCTAAAAAGTCTCTGAAATCACGTCAGGGATAACAAAGTCTGTTGTATGTACTTCTAAGTAAAGTTTTAAAATGATGCAATGTTACACATTTTCTGCAGCTAGCATTTCTTGCTTAATGAATCTTAGACGTTTTCTTTGTGTTTGCACCATTCATATTATGCTGGGCCATATTCCTTCGTATGGATATACTGCTATTTGTTTAACTAGATTTCTGATAGGGGGATATTTGGGTTCATGCCAGTATTTAACTGTGACAAATGACGTTGCAAAGAGTGTTCTCTTACAGTTGTATCCTCATGAAAGTATTTCTTTAAGATAAATTCCTAGAAGTAAAATTGGAGGGTCAAAGAGTCAGGGTCTGTTTTCCTGTAATAGGAGGAAGACATTCAAAACCCAAGAACTCAACTTTCCTGGTCTTCTGCTTCATAACAAGTATCCTTTTACTGTATTATCAAAAGTAGGACTCTAGGTAAACTGCAGTTTGGAGGGGTGAGGGGTAAGTTTCTGAGGGTTAGTTTTTGTTTGAAAATGGACTCTTTGTCATTTGACTTTTTCCTTTAGTCTTTAATCTGCAGCTGAAAAGCTTTACATGAAACAGCTTTGAAAATTTGGAAGTTTTGCTTGCGTTTTATAATAGATGGCTAATAAAATGATAAACATAATCTGTTTGCTGTGAATACTAGTTCCTTCTGTTTTATGATCTGTACTGTAGCCCTTAATGTTACGAAACTTCTTTGAGTTTATTCTTTGCCTTTGCGTTCTTTTTGATTTTGTAGTCACATGACAACTAAATTAAAGTCTAGAAAGTGGATGGTGTCCATTGGTGAATTGTTGAACCTTGTTCTGTGTAAAATACTCAACAAAATATCACCATTTCCATCCCTGGGTAGCTGGGGATTTGACTGGAGTTAGAAGCCTTAAATGGCTCCAAGTGTGCAAAGTCATGTGAGGTAGAGTAGGATGAATGGAAACATAGTTAACAATCCCTTAACATAAAGTATAGTCATTTTTAATGAAAAACTCCTCATTGTAATTGGTACAGTTCTACTAATAAATATTTAACACACAAGAAGTTTTTGTATTTTTTCCTCTTTGAAAATTAAAGTTAGGGATGCCTGGGTGACGCAGTTGGTTAAGCATCTCACTCTTGGTTTCAGTTCAGGTGATGATGTCAGGGTCATGGGGTCAAGGCCTGCTTTGGGCTCTGCATACAGCATGAAGTTTGCTTGAGAATGTGTCTCTCCCTCTGCCCCTCCCGCTTGTGCTCTCTCTCTCTCTCTCTCTGAAATAAATAAGTAAGTAAGTAAATAAATCTTTTTTAAAAAAAAGAAAATTAGAGTTAATATCACTTAGGAATTTCTGCTGAGTAGAAAGAATTGTATATTTAAATTTGATCAGCGTGACCTATTTAAGGCCTATGTCAGATAACTAGTTTTGCTGTATTCCTTGCAGCTGTTTTTTGGGGGGTTTTGTTTTTGCTTTGTCTTATTCTAAATGGTCTGGCACTCAGTAGACATGTTTGAAAGCCAGCGACCGGGTTGAAGATGCTAAACTTACATATCAATCTTTCTTTGAAGCCACATTGAATTAAAAAATGAAAAAAGGGTAAGATGGCTCACGTTTGTTTTTTTTTCTTTTTCTGACAGGAGAAATGATAGGTATTTTTTGTAAAATGTCCAGATAATGTAACAAGGATTGAGACATAAATTCCTCCATAGTACTTCTATCCAGAGATAAAAACTGGTTAACAAGGTTTTATATGCCTCTCTAGAATTTTGCATATATGTCTAACAAATTTTTGTTAACAGCATGGGGCACAGTTCACTACAGTTTCTGTGTGGTTGTATTATCCTTACCGTGTTGCCCTGCACGAGCTCTGGTTCCTTCAGTGTTCCTCTTACATACAGAAGGAGTCTGATACCTTGGGTTCCATGTATGCCCGCTCCCCCCCCCACCCACCCCGGCAGTCGGGGCTGTTCCTCAGTCCTCAGAAGCCTGGAAAGGGGACTCAGAGCTTCTGACTTTGAAAAAGAAGCATACACCCTCTTTTTCCTGCAAACACCATCCCGTCTTAAAGGATTTGGCTTGTTCCTTGTTATTCTGCAGCTTCTGTTTTCCGGTTTGCTTTTGACACTCCCATATTTAATTGTATATTGAAGAAGTAAAAATAACGAGTGTATTTTTTAAAGGAAGATGTTTTTTGGAAAGGACCTGTTCTCTCTGTGACGGTGGGTTGGACTCCTGTAGGCTGCGGATCTGGGCTATTGCAGGGTTTGCTTTCTCCAAGCTGGAACCGTCCACTGCTGTGCTATTTCAGACCTGGCCTAGCTTTCCCTTCCAAGCTCCAGAGATAATTTATAGCTGTAGGGTGTCAGGAGTGGGCTTGAGTTGGGCCTGCACCACGCAACATGGAATTTTGCAAAGATTGTTAGTCGAAATTACTATTTCAGCATTCACATGACGAAGTACAGTAAACTTCTTGCACAGTTAATTTATTTGAGTATTTATTGATTGAGCCCTTCATGTAGAGTACTACAATAATGAAAAAGCCCAGCACATGTTCAGAGCTGATGTGGCTTTTTAAAAAATTCTAGGCTTGAGTCGTAGTCAGCTAAATGATCTTTAGCAAAATTGGCAGTAAATGGATACCCATGGGCTGGGAATCAGCTGCTTTTCCTTTGAAGGTATTGCAGAGCAGCTGTTAGCTCTGAGTGTTAGGTTCGTCTGGAAAAGGGACATTTCCAGTTGTGTAGATACTTGTTATTTACATATTTTCTTCCAAATTGGGTAACGTTCCATTTCTACTCTTTATCTCTGGCGTAAGCATGTGGGGACTTTGAATGAGAATATTTTGTTTGTTCATTTTGTAGTAGCCTTCATAAATTCAGTTGGTTTCTGTGTTTAAGTCTCTTTTAACTTAAAAATAAATTCAGGAGCCAGTGATTGGGCTTTATTAATACAATGTTTTCATAAAAATTAGACTCCTATGACTATGACTCTTTTCCAGCCAGAAGGATATAATTTTTTTTTTCCCTCTCTGAACTCAGAATTTTACCATTAGCAGATGTTTTTCTAAAACTGACCACAAGGAAACATGTCAAGACTAACTCAGGATTATACAGAAAATTAAACTATGATTTAATTACAACAATTGGCTCTCTGGCTCTATTGATAGCTAATGACTTATATTTTCCCATGCCTGTGAGCTATGCTTTACTGTGATTTAAAGCTTTCAGATATAATCATTAGGGTGCCCAGAGATAAGACTTTCCTAGAGACTAGGTTCTTTCTTTTCATTTACAGTTGAGTTTTTATACTCAATGTTTCTTCCTCCCCCATTTAATTGGGAGAACAGAGAAAGAGAGGTTTACCAAACAGATTTAGGCTTGAAAACCCAAACTTTCCTTATGCCTTTCTGAGCTTAATGTAAAAATGCAGCAGAGTCTCGTTATAATGCTGATAGGAGGGAAAATACCTAGAAACCTTTAATGTTACCTTGAGGAATGTACTGTATGCGTTGTTGGCACACGTGCAGTTTCTTTGACACACTTACCAGGACCATAGTGTAGGGTAGTACTTTATGATCTTATAGAACTTAAGGACTGGATTAGAAATTAGAACTTCAGAATTCCGGGTTTATACCTGTGCTTTAAGTCTTAACACGTTGGAATTAGAGCAATTAAATCAGCCTGTGTCCTAATGTGTTGTGAGACTAGAGCAAAGTCTATATGGAAGTGATTTGAAATACTTTGATATATTCTTTAAGACAGTCTTGTCATTTTCTTCATTCAGAGTCCTAGGATTGTCTTGATGATGAGTTTTCTTTCCACTTCAGGCAATATAATGGGCCCTAATGGTAGATCCCAAAGTTGGTCAATTCGGGCCCTGGTATTCTTTTCTCGGGAGGCTTTGGTCTACTTTCAGGTCACCCCGTGGCTTGGGGTAGGTACAGCTGGAGCCTGTCAGAAGCCTGCTTCCTTGTTCTTCTGCTGAGGCATTTGATGGTAGGATGAAGGTCTGACTCCTTGTTTCTTTGGATTTGCCAGTACAGTTGCCCTTATGTTGTGTTACCCTCACACTCCTTCCCATTGGCTTTTGAGCTCTCAAGCTCAGTCTTAACCTGTGAGAGGTGGTTTCTGCATCTCTAAGATGGGTCTGGTGTTACTACCTGCCTCCGTAGGGTTTTATGAGGGTTAAATGAGATGATACCTGTAAAGAATTTGCCAGTAGAACTCACAGAAAACCACACACATGCATACACACACCTACTTACACACACACATACACATAATGTATGTGTGTGAAAATGTTTTGACTGTTTTCACAAAACATATGGTTCTTCAATGAGTTGTGAATTATGACATTAACAATTTATGAATCAAAGCTAGCTAGCTAGCTTCCCCCTTTTTCTTTCTTCCCTTCTTTTTCTTCCTTCCTTCCTTCCTTCCCTCCCTCCCTCTCTTCTCTTTCTTTCTTTCTTTCTCCCTTCTCCTCCCCTCCCTTCCCTTCCCCTCCCCTCCACTCCCTTCCCCTCTCCTCTCCTTTCTTTCTTTTCCTGATAATTGAACACAGTTGCCATGATGAGCTAGAATGTATTTGAAATAGTGTTTTTGAAATGGGGTTTTTGGGGGGCTTGAGTGATTGTTAATTCTTATTTGGGGGTTTTCTGTGGAAGTCTTTACCCTCCATACCTGAGGCAGTTTAGAGACCCTTTGGGAGTGTGGGAGGCAGGGGTCAGGGCTGATGGAGTAGGAGAACATGCTGATTTGAGTGGTTCAGTACTTCAGGCTTATTAAGCAGCCTCTTCAGACCCAAGGTACAGGGGCACATCGCAGAATAGACACAAATTGTTTCAGGACTGAGGAAATCTAAAAATCTAGACTGTTCTATTTCCTGTGCGTTAGATCTGAATGATGTAAATGATTGAGGACTCAACTCTCCTTTCCACCTGCCCTCAAATGATCCACTCAGTGTGGAAGTGCTTCTGACCCCAGAAGTCAGCTGACATGATGTGATCTGGTTGTTGTGTTTGAGTATATTGGGCACAGGTGAGACAGTGAAAGATTTGGGGAGATTTATTATATTGAGAGTTCATTTCTTCTGCAAAAATGGTACAGCACGTTAACTGCTGTAATTACCATAAATAATTAATACAAAAACAGGACCATCAGAATAAATTAACAAAACCTGTTAGATGGTAATGTGGGTTTTGTTTCTTTCATTGCTTTGTCCTGTTAACGTCCAGGTAACCATAAGACACTTCTTATCTAGTTGACCCATTTGATAAGACTTTTATTGATAACTACTAGCTCAGGGCTGTTAGGGAAGGAGCAGATGCTTCTCATATAGAATGGAGTATGTGTCAGAAGTCAAAGTAATGTCGTCAGTGGCGGCTTAATTTAGCAGGGAGGGGTAAAGGAACATGGGTCAGGGAGATTGGGAATGATGTCCAGTTTTGGAAGAACAAGTTTGTAATATTTAAATTATTATTCAGAATTAGCGGGAATTTTTAAGGGAGGGTTGGTGATACATTAACAGCAAGTTAATGAGCAAATTGCTCTTTTTTTTTTTTTAAGATTTTATTTATCTATTTGACAGACAGAGATCACAAGCAGGCAGAGAAGCAGGCAGAGAGAGAGGTGGAGGCAGGCTCCCTGCTGAGCAGAGAGCCGGATGCGGGGCTGGATCCCAGGACGCTGGCATCATGACCCGAGCTGAACACAGAGGCTTAACCCACTGAGCCACCCAGGCGCCCCGCAAATTGCTCTTTAATTTTCAAAAGCTGGGAATTTATACTGCAAGTAAACTTTAGCAACAAAAATATTATTGTATACAAGTGCATACGTACAGGTTTGCATTCTGTGGTATATAGGCTGTTGTGGAACATGTATGTTAAAATAGAGCATGTGATTATGGTCAACAGTACAGCAGACCTGTTTCTTCTGTGTGTTTCACATGTTGTCCTGGTTTAAGTGGTATTTATTTCACAAATGAATAATCGCTTAACCGAACTGTATGTTTACTTTTTTTTTTTAGTTCTCTGTTTTGACAAAATATCACCTATTTGAGGCAGTGTTTCCGATAAAAGTTATAAAATAATCACTTTATAATTATGGTGAAACGTTAATAATCTAGTCAAGCAATAAGTTAGCTATATGCATATTGGTTAACACCATGAAGCCTTCAGTTCATCCAAACAGTCCATCCTTTCAAACAGATTCCTAAATCTGTTATGCAAAAGTGTGTGTGTGTGTGTGTGTGTGTGTGTGTATTTGAAATCCCACAATTAGAGATGGGAATATATAATCCACTGATTTATATCAGAGAAATTAGCTCTGGAATATAGAAACCAGATGACTACTCTCTTGGATCCTTAGAGATGCTATGGTATTGTTATAAAAAAGGCAACTGTTGAAAATAATATGAGTATAATGGCTTATTCTCTTACCTGATTTGTAAGGAAAAAATTTGGTTCTATAGTCTGTGTTCACGTATTGTAATTACAACTGTGGTCATGTAGTCTTGATGACGCATAGTGGAAAAGATAGTGGGTTCTGGAGTCATTCTGGACCTTAGTTTCTTTGTTGGCTGATTATGAGGATTAATCCTGTTCATATGTATTGAGCTCCTCAAACAGTGCCCGGCACAAGGCAGACACTCAGCTTATGTTGCTTCATGTTAACCCAAGTGGATTTATTGTAGATACCATATGGAAAGATGTGTGTATGTGTAAACAAATACATTTAGCTCTATGAATGTATAGAACCATCTATCCATGTGTACATGATCGTTGTATAATCTATACTTTTCAGGACACACTGAATTACCGTATGGACATTTGCAGCACCCCTCTCTGTGCCACATGCTGTTTTTAGCATTTTGCATATATTAACTCATTCATCTCCCTAGCAGTTCCATGGGGTATATACTGCCGTCCCATTTTACAGATGATGAAACCGAGGCGCAGAGAGGTTAAGTCCCTTTCCCCACTTCTTGTAGTGGCCGTGTCGGAACTGAATTCAGTTAGAGCTGCTCCAGACTCTTCACCACTTTGCCACGCTGCCTCCCCAGTGCTGGGCTTTGTTCCTCCAAGGATGGTCCTGTTTGGCTTTCTGATAGCTGTGTATGTTATGTTTGCATATATGTGTATGTATGAGTTGTGGCCCATTTATTGCATGTTGTGTGCGTGTGTGTGTGTTTGTGTGTGTATTCTCATACACACATGAAAAGAAATGATGTCAGCTTTTAAAATGCCTAGATCTAGTAACCCCTACTGTGTAAAAACTCACTGGTCTGCTTCATTGTAAAATATGTCAGTCATATTTTGTTGACCCTGTAGCATAAAATGTAAGGGGAAGAAAATTAGAGAAAATGGTTGAGGCAGTATCTACACTGAATGGCCAAGAAATTGAAATTTGGGGTCTTTGACTTCTGATTTATTCCATGGTTGTAATGGCCCAGAAGGGTTTATGGTTGAGTCCGTGGTGTCCTGTGGTGGCAGCTGAGATTGAGGGAAACTTGTATTTCCTGCCCTGGCCTTTCTTGAAGCATCGCAACAGCTAGAACATGGCGTTAGTAAGGTTAGTACGCTTGGCTAAGTGCTTTTGCATCCCGTACTCTCGCTTGAACCTTGTAATGGCCCAGTTAGATGGCGCTGGCGGTGTTACCGTTTTCTAGGTGAGGGAATGGAGGCCCAGGTTGAGGAAGATTCTCAAGGTTACACAGTTAGAAGTGTCAAAGGCTGACCATAGGTTTTCCAGAGACCAAACCACGTGCTCTCTTTCTGTTACCCACGATTTCAGGAGAGTGTCCGAGCCCTCGTGTCCTCCCCACGTCCAGGCAGTGTGTAGCTCCTGCGAAGCATAAATGCCAGGCATAAGCCACTTGAAATTAAAGGACAGGTGGCCCAGTGGGTAGAAGCAGGGGCCCTGGCGTGGCCTTGGCCTGACTCCAAACGTCCGGTATGGGGGTTCCGCCAGGCCCTCCTGGTTCGAGCATCGCTATGTTGGCACCGCGAGGCTGTCTGTGTGGACGAGAGCCTTTTTCTGAAATTTGTCTTCGAACTGGAAATTGGAGGCTGGGAGAGGGGACCTGACAGAGGGGCTGGTCACCTGTTCTGGAGCTGCTTTCATTTTCTGTCTTTTTAGTGTGGCTTCAAGAGAAGAGGAGGCAAGTGGCTTTCTGTTCCTTAACTAGTGCGGCGGTCGGTTCTGTATTTGTAATAAAAATGAATCAAGAGTGTCAATTTGTTCCTTTCCTGTTATCGTTTAAAATTCCTGCCTCAGACCTGGTGGGCTCTTATGCTGGAGAGCAGGACTGCTGTTGATGTCATCGTCATGGTCACCTTCTGCCTTAGTTTTTGGCCACGAAGAGATGGAGAGCAGGGAAGAGTTAGTATTCCGTGTTTGGTGACTTCTGTAACATTTAGATTTTGGTTTGGGGCTCTTCTCCCCCTTAAACATTCCATATTTACTGGCATACTATAGTGCAAATGTGAAAAGGAAACTGTTAAAAATTTATTTTATAATTTATATACCAGCATTTTATATGGAACTGTGCGTGTGGCAGCTTTTCCGTTTGTGTTAACTGATACTAAAGCTTTTCTAGATTAAAAACTGTAGGTTGCAAAACATGTGGTTGTTGGTGGTTTTTTTTTTTTTTTTTTCTTTTTTCCTGTGCAGTTATTTCTTTATCACTGAGTTGTCCTTCCAAGCCTGGTCTAAATGTGCTTGAAAATTACCATCTGCTCCCTGCAGTTTGGAGAGGGCACAGAGAGACTGAGGTGGAAAGCTGTCACTTCTAATATTTTCATTCAAACTTTCACACCCTTCTTGTCTAGTTACATAAATGCATGCAGCAGGAGTTGTTTCAGCCATTTGGTCTTATCGTAATTTTTGAAAGGGGGTGGAGGTATAGGGAGAGACTGTCTAATTGTAAGAGCCGGGGCACAGTACTGATTTGAATTTGAGAATCCGATAAACCATGAAAGCATTCCGCATTTCACCTTCCTGCCCAGTAAGTCACAAGCTCTGCCTGTGGCATGAGTGAGATAATGTGAGTAAAAGCACCCATACTTACAGATACGTTTTCTTATGCAGAAAAACTTGCTTTCTTACAAATTTTGAATGCTGTGTTCTCAAATTTCATTTTCTGAAATGGGTGTAGCATATATTTAATGATTTAATAGTTCTTTACAATCTTATTTGATGTTCAGAATTTATTACAGATCCTATCGGAAGGATTTTGGATTGCTTTCATAATTTATTTTTTTAATGTCCCCCTTTTTTTCATCTTAAAAATTGATCTATTTTGGTTTTGATTGGAGTGAACGGCCATGATAGGATTTGGAAATGAAACATGACGGAAGCCTGTTAGTGTAAACTGCCAATAACTTCTAATAGTCAGGAACAAGAAGACCATTAAAAAATGGGACCGATGCCAATAAAAAGGTAGTAAGATGAAATGATAGTATTAGCGTAGTCCAGAGCTGTAAATTTTGATCTTCCTGCAAGTTAATTATCTAACATCCACACCAAGCTGTAGTTTTACTCTTCCATTTACTTGGGGATGATTTTAAGAGAAGAAAAGGATTTCAGTCTTCATTTGACAGAATGATGGCTCTGACTTCCATATAATGGAGTATTCAGTAATTCCCACAAAAGATATTTAGTTAAGATGTCTATAATTGATTTTTTTGAGGAACAGCATTCTATGCTTTTCATAATTAGAACAGAGAACTGAAAACAGAAATTTTCTCTCCCTCCCTCCCTCTCTTTTTTTGGCGGTGGGGGGAGGTGTGTGTGCGCTATTTTCTAGCCTACGATCATCTGAGTCTCTTTAGAATCATTGGTCTATTTAAGTACACCATTTGTGCCGGGGTGTTTGCCTTTTGTACAACCAACGTTTCATAATTTTTCTAATGTAATAAAAACTTGCTTTGGAAAAAGATGTATGTTCTAGGATCTTACAGAGCACATGGAGAGCCAGAGAGCAGGTGTACCAACAACCTTATGTCGTGTGGTCATTAGTAAGATAGAGATCTGCAAAAAAGCTGTGTGTGCCTCATATCCTTGGCAGTGGAAACAGCATATTCAGTGTTCTATAATCCTAAACTTGAAAGGTATGTTGAAGCATCATGTGATTCTCATAGGGCTGAAGGCGTTGGAGAATGGCGAGACAAGTTTGGATTGGGAAAGTAGATTAGACAAAGGTTGTGAATGTGAATGGTCTTATATACCACTCCAAGAAATTTGAACTTGACCATGTCTGCATAGGAGCGATTTCTGTATTTGTAGGAAGTTTTAAGCTGGGAGGAACGATGACATTTGTATGCCAAAAGGTGATTGCTGGCATGTGGAGAGTAGACTGGACAGGGGGCCCTGAAGAAGGGTGAATGATCAGTGTGACCCTGTCAGGGCCTGAGAGGTGGACGTAAGGTGCATTAAATAGGTTGAGTTCATGGATCTTAGTAACCAAGCTTCAGGTGAGGCAAGGGAGGGCTTTTGGGCATCCGGTTAGATGTCACTATAGAAACAGAGGAGGGGCAGTAGATCTGAGAGAAGACAGGGACTTTGGTTTTATGGTGGTAGCCTGCAAGAAGTACAGGTTAATGGACAGTCGGAAATACGGGTCAGGGCAGTTGTGGATGCTGAAGGTAGAATCCTGAGGGTCCATTCTAAAGTTGTGGTGTGGTTCATTGGTTCTGAGTCCTGGCATCGCTTTAGAATCAACTGGGAAACTTTAACAAAGTGTATGCGGTGAGCCCACCCCCAGTGGGTTTATTTTACTTTTTCGGGGGTGGGGGCGGTCCTGGACCCTGTGGAACCTGGGTTGAGAATCAGAATTGTAGGTTCATAGTAGAAGCCATTGGAAAGGATGCGCGTTGCCTAAAGAGTATAAAAGAGGAGGGGGACAAACCTTGGAACCCAAGTACTGAAGAGGTGAATGGCAAAACAGGAGATCGAGGAGGGAGTGAGCAGGTGTGGTAAAGAAGGCAGAGCAGTAAGCGAACGCCAGAGAATTGTGCCCTGAGAGAGGTGGGGGCAGGGCCCACGCAGAGGAGTGTGGAGTGGCCAGCAGTGTCCAGTGCTGCGGGAGAGTTGAGAGGAAAGGATTAAGAAGTGGCCAGAGATACTTTTTTTGGTTGTTGTTGCTGTGATTTGATAGGAAGAGCTAAATTGTGGTGGTCTGAGGAGTGAAGGAAGGAAAGGAGGCGGGACACGTACATTGTTCGAGTCTGCGACAAGGGCTTCTGCACCCGTGAGCGCCTGCTCTGTGCCGGCCTGGTGCGGGAGCCTGGCAGTTGCAGGTCTGGCTGAGTTACTTCCTTAAGGCCCCGGGGAGCTTGTGGTCTTAGGAGGACTTGGCCGGACAGGTGATGACTTAGATCAGAAAATGAGCGGAGTTTCATAAGATGAACAAGTCATTTAAAGAAAAGGTGGGCCCCGTGTTTCAGGCAGACAGTATAGCATAAGGAGGGGGGCAAGGTGGGGTGAACTCGTTGAGTTGCTTGTGAGCAGCTCACTTGAGGTGATGCTGGGAGGGATGCCTGGGTCATGGAGAGCTCCGAATGCCAAGTTGGGAAGAGCTCCGAATGCCTGACTTGATCCTGTAAGCAAAATGGAGCCTTTCTCATTCTAAGGGGGAAGAGAAGGAGACCTTGGCAATGAGCATTTTGGTCAGATCATTTTCTCCCCAGTGCATGATGGGGAAGAAGGACTTACAGAGAAAGAACCTCGAGAGAGAGAACAGCCTATTCTGAGCAGAATAAAGTAGGATCCCCATCAATTTGTACTGTAGGGATAAAAAAAGGTGAGACTGAATGTGTCCCCACAAAATTCCTGGGTTGACACCTAACCCCCAGGTGATGGTATTAGGAGGAGGAGCCTTGAGGAGGTGCTTAGGTCATGAGGACAGAACCCTCATGAATGGGATTAGTGTCCTTGTAAGAACGACCCCAGAGAACTCCCTTACTCCCTCTCCCATGTGAGGACACAGTGAGAAGGCGTCTGACCATGAACCAGGAAGCGGGCTTTCACCAGGCACTGAAACTGTTGTCCTTGATTTTTGACGTCCCAGCCTCCCTAACTGTGAGAAATAAATTTCTCTTGTTTATAAGCCACTTGATTTATGATAATTCTGTTACAGCCTGAAATGACTAAGCTGTCATGTATAACTTTAAGTCTGCATAGAAGGTAAAGTGGGCATGGGGCACGGAGGTTGATTATGTTGGGGTAAGAGGGTAGGGGATGTGAGAACAGGAGGTCTTAGACGACTCCATGCTCCTGCTTTGGATTGAAGAGAAGACTTTGGTTCCAGTAGTCAAGAGCCTAAGTATACAAGGAGAGGCAAGTTTTGTGGAGAATGATGATGGGTATGATTTTGGATATATTGAGTTTGACTTGGTTGTGTTAGTTTGTATATTTGAGGATAGTATTCTGTCTGTTTTTTTTTTTTTTTAAGAATTTTAAAGAAACATGTCTACTCCATTCTCATAAACTTCCCTGTGAAATATTGGATGGTTATATCTTCATTTTATAGATGGGGAGACTGAAACAATTAAAATATCAAGTGACTTACCAAAAGTCTGGAATAGCAAAAGGAGCCTAGGTTAATGAATATCCCAGTTCTGTGTGCATACAGTGTATACAGTTCCTTGTGCATACAGTAATTGCCAGAAAGATTTGATTCTTTCAGTTGTTGAATGGATGATAAGTGAGTTAGTTCTGCTCTCCATGGTACACATAGCTCCTGAGCATTTTCGTTGGGCACAGAACCTCTCTGAGCCGTGGGCTCTACATCTGCACAATTGGGTGTGTGCAGCTTGTAGGGGGAGGAGAGATCCTTGGACTTCTCAGTTTCTTGCTAGTTTAAACATTCTGTGTTCCTAGACTTTCAGGGCTATCAACTTGAAATTGTTCTTTGAAGTAACTAAAAAATAGTGTTCAACCCCTCACAGATGATTTATTTTCTCTCCTCTTTTTCTTCAAGAGGAGAATGGAAAAATTATGTCTGTAGAACACAGTGGGCTAGAAATGGCTTGTGAGAACTAGTTCTATATTTTCTTAAAATTAATCTTCTCCCTCATAGCAAAGCCTCATGTACTTAAAGTAATTGAATGGGCTGCAGGGTATACTGGGAATTGTAGTTTTCCACTTCTTTGTGTTCTGAAGATTAATAATCTTGCAGCCCTCTGAGGGAGATAAGGAGAGGACGCTCTCTGACAAATTGTTATCTTGTCTTTCAGAAGTGTGCTTTGAGCAGTGAATATACCCTCAATGCCTCCCCTGGGCTTTTTGCTTGAGTCTAAGTAATGGTAATATATAAAGTATGGCTTTAAACATTTTTTTGGCTTATGATACTGTACTTCTCTCCTAGTAGTGTCTTTAATCTTTTCTTTTAGCCTAGTTTTAAGAAAGTTTTTGTTTGTATCAAGGTTACAGATGTGAATGGTTTTCAAAGACGATGGTTTTACAAGATCTGCCTTGGCAAACAGCAGTCACCGCCCTTCTCTCTCCCGCCGTTCATGCCCCCAGAGACAACCACTTTGAACTCTTTCGTTTAGCTGATTCTGCCAGGATGCCTCCATATTTTTGAATGACATTTCCTTGCGTTGCTGCTTTCTGGTTTAAGGTGACGATTTAATGCTCGTTTTTACCCTGTCCTTGCTACAAGCATGAGTCCTGCTCATGCCCGCTCATCCTCTTGGTGTACCTTTGTTGTGACTTGGGTTTGATCGCTGTTGTGTTGACATTACTGAGACCTGGAGAACTCTATTCGGAAATGAGCCATCCAGTAAACAGGTCTCCTCTCCTGCACAGGTCTTTGTTTTTCTCTCAGCCAAGGATTGACTTTTCCTTAATTTTCTACATGTACTCATCACTCACTTTGTTTAGGATTTTTTTTTTTTTAAAGATTTTATTTATTTATTTGACAGACAGAGATCACAAGCAGGCAGAGAGGCAGGCAGAGAGAGAGGAGGAAGCAGGCTCCTTGCTGAGCAGAGAGCCCGATGCGGGGCTCGATCCCAGGACCCTGAGACCATGACTTGAGCCGAAGGCAGAGGCTTAACCCACTGAGCCACCCAGGCGCCCCTAGGATTTTTAATCCATCACAGCTGCCCACCTTTTGTTGTAAGTCATTCAGTTCCAATGGGCGTGCAGTCAGTTTCTTCTTGTAAAGGACTCTCTGGTAGGTCCTCTGGCTTGCTGGGCCCTCTCTGGGTTCCCCTGTGTCTGGTGCACACATCTGGAGACCTTGGAATTTCCCTCCACCTCTCTTCCAGTGTGGCATTTCTGGTTTCCTGGATTTGGTGTCTTTCTTATCTTGGTGCAGCTCATCCTCTAGTAGCTTTCTCAGGAATGGTGTGGGGAAGTACAATTTAAGATCTTGCATGTCTGAAAATGTCTTTATTTCCCTCATAGATGACCCTAAAGATCGACTGGGAATAGCAGTTTGGAAATCATTTCCGTTTAGAATTTTGAAGCGGTTGCTTTCTAGACACTGTCTCTCCAGCTGTCTCTCCACCTTCCTTGACCATCGTCATGGCTTGTCTTCCTCCCCTGTCTTTAATTTCACCTCAGTCCCTTTTTATCCACTGCCCTGTGTACTCTTTTGACCTTGGGGTCATGTCTTGAATTACTTTTTAAAAAAATCTCTTCCCCCTCCCCTGCCATTTTTCCTCTTCTCTCCTTCTAGGATCTTTGTCACCCGATACTGGACTTACTGGGCTTATTATCTTTTCTACTTATTTTTTTAGTCATTTTCTTTTTACTCCCACATCTGGAAGAGCTCTTCATTCTATTTTATTTTTAATTTCCAAGGCTCTTTCTAGGCCTCTCTCCCCCCTCTTCTTCATCCCTCCTGCCTCTCCTCCTCTTTTTTCCTTTTCTTAATTCTTCTTTTTTACTTTGTTTTAATAGAATTTTGTTCCTGTTTCAGGATAGATTATTATTTTTTTATCTCATTGAGATATTAGTAATTGCAGTGTGTTTTGCATCATTTCACTGCCTTCGAATTTGCCCCCCCCCACCAAAGGCTTTCCTCAGCTATCAATAATTCTTCCTCGTCCAAATGCTGTGGCAGGGCTTGCTGATCATAAGGTCTACTGTGATGTAGCTGGGTGGGCTGTTTAGGGGAATTGGGGACACCCCCTGCTCCTATTCCAGTATATATTTAGATCTGTCCTAATGGACTGGCCTCGGATTTACCATGGGAAGAGGGCCGTATGGGGTATTAGTATTTATCAGTATTTAGTAGGTATTGCTGAACCTTCTATGGTCGTGGTTCTGGAGAATCACTGTTTTTCACTTCCTCTGGGAATAAATCTCTGGGTTTCTGCCAGGTTGAGGGAGATACTATGCTTGGTGGAGACCCCCCTTCCCAACATACACCTCCATCCCACCACTGTGCTCTCAGAGGTGTCTGGTGCCCCCAGTTTCTGAGCCTTTTGAAGATTCTGCCTTGTCAACTGTGTTGGCTGAGTTTGTTCCTCATTGTCCATCTGTTTCTAGCATCCAAAATTTTGTTGCTGTTGTTGTTCCTGTTCTTGTGGGTTTGTTTTATAAAAACAAACAAGCAAAAAAGCAAATGAAAAAGCAAAGTGTACTGTCATTTTTGTTTTTAGGAGGGAATGCTACTAGATCTAAGTGTTGCATCTGCCTTGTTTATCCGGGGTCTCTCTAGGTTTTAAATAGTCCATTTACATTTGGAGGTGTGACCTACGTATGCTACTGTATAAATGCTTTTGTAATTTATGTGAATATGGACTTAACTGTGGGTTACAGCCTGTCCAGTACATAAACAGAACTGTCACAGACTTTAAGATGTAATTAATAGCTGCGAGAACTGTCTCTACTCTGTGATCTCTTTTAAATGGCTTATACTGTTTTCAAGTTAAAAATGTAGTTGGTTTTGCAGTCATCATGGAAATTATTTCCTTTAAATGTGATTTAGTGCATCTTATTTTCTATATAGACATCTGAAAATGACTTGTGGCCACAGTCTTCCGTGTACACGAATACCCCATTCAGCACGGCCTGCTGTAGTGCTGACTTGTTAAAATGGTATTTGTTTCAGAAATATTTTCCTATAAGAACATGTGTATACACACGACTGTATGGGTGTCCATCTGCATATACACACGACCCATCACGGCACTCTGGCCGTGTCTTCCGCGCTTCAAGGGTATAGTGTGCTCTCAGCCTGCGAGTGGGAGTGTGTCGGGCTGTGTTCTCAGCCCCAAACCGCCCCATGCCGTCCTGCAAATGCTCGCAGCCACCTTAGGACGCGACGCTCAGCAGCTTGTGCTGGACAGCCTTCTGTGGCCTCTCCTTCTGCCCCTTACACACTCTGGTGGATGGCTTTGATCGCTGATGACCAGCAGAAGGTGCACAAATGACATTCTGCACGTACGAGAGAGTAACAAAGGAGCTTATCTTGCTGGATGTTAAAATGCAAGTTTTATGGTGGCCCGAAGTGCCATCGTGGAGACATTTGTGGACGTTGAAGTAGGCGATGAGGGACTGGTGCCCGTCCTGTGCGACCCCCACGAGCTCCGGCTGCCCCCGGGGATTGGCCAGCAGACAGGTGAAAGCCTGTGGGAGGTGCCGAGCGGCAGAGACGCCTCCCTGCTCCAGGGGCCTGGCAGAGCCTGGGACAGCATCGCTGGCACCCATTTCCATAGGCATTGTTGCTAAGACACAAGTGTCCCCACGTGCACGGTGTGCGAGGTGTGAACAGACCGCTTCCTGTGCAAAGCTGACCGAGCTAGTTGGGAGATTTGATTCTTTCACTGAACACGCTGAAGACTTCTGGGTGGTGTCGTTATCAGAGACACGGTTTTCTGTTGATGTCTGTGCGTTTCGCATGTTACATGTGCAGAGTGTCTGAAGGCAGTATTCTGAACTTTTCAGTGATGCTTTGGAATGCTTTTATTTTCTCATTTAGGTGTTCTCAATGTCTGTCTTTACAGATGAAGGATAAGAATGAGAATCCGCTTTCCGGGTGACTTCTTAAAAATAGTGCTTCATCTCGGAAGTAGAGCAGCAGGTCTCGAACTGCTCACACGCCCTCCCCTGAAATCTCACTCCGTGCCTTTGAGGCCAAAATACGACTGGCCTACGGACGAAATCATCTTTTATAGAAAGACAGACGGAAAAACCCACAAATGTTTGTTTCAGAAATTCATGTAGCGTTCACAATGAGTTGCCCCGTGGTCAGTGGCAGGGTGCTGGCTTTTCCCGGGTGCGCTGCTGCAGCTCGGCCCGGCGCCCCACAGACCTCGCGTTGTGCGGCGCGCTCCGCGGGGAGGGTGCCCTTGAGCCCTCCGTCTCCCCGCGAGCGAGGTGCTGTACCAGGCTGCCCGTGCGTGCTTGTGTCGGCACTGAACGGAGAGTGAGTATCAGACTGTCTGCTTTGCATCACTTTTCCCCGTGGCCCTTCCTGTATGTTGGGTGGTGTGGAAAAAGTGGAACTTGAAAAAAATGTGCCCGGTCCCTTCTATTCCTTCCTGGAGGAAATGGCGTTTCTTCAGTTTCTGTCATTGGATGGGCCTGGGTGTCCCTTTTGTATCATTACCTGCAGTGCGATAGATATTAAACTTATGAATATAATACAATGAAGAACTGACTAGGAATTCTGAAAGGCTTTTTTTTAAAAAAGATGTATTTATTTATTAGAGAGAGAGTGAGAGCGAGCACACCAGCCCACGTGGGGGGAGGGGCCGAGAGAGAGACTCTCAAGCAGACTCTGCTGAGTGTGGAGCTGAGGCGGACTCCGCCTCGTGACCGGCGAGATCACGACCTGAGCCGAAACCCAGAGTCGGACGTTTCACCGGCTGAACCACTCAGGTGTCCCTGAAAAGGCTTTAAAACAAAACAAAACCAAATAATTTAAGTATTCATGCACAAAACCAGTCAGGACTGTACATGATGTCTCTTTAGAAATAGGACTTAGAGACAGTGTTTTAATTGTCAGTGTTTAAATATGGTATTTTAAAAAATCAGTGTGAAATTGAAATATTTTGAAGAAGAATTGAGCAAAGTTATAAAATCAAAGAAGTGACACACAGGTGAAAAAATAGTGATTATTGGGGTATCTAATTTTATTTATTTATTTATTAAAAAAAAAGATTTTATTTGACAGACAGAGATCACAAGTGGGCAGAGAGGCAGGCAGAGAGAGAAGAAGGGAAGCAGGCTCCCTGCTGAGCAGAGAGCCCGGTGTGGGGCTCGATCCCAGGACCCTGGGATCATGACCTTAGCCGAAGGCAGAGGCTTTAACCCACTGAGCCACCCAGGCACCTGCGGTGTCTAATTTTAAATGACTTTTAAAAATAAATTTAGTTTTTCTTTGCACATGCATTAAATCTCTGTTGTCATTTGAAACTTTTGATTTCATTTGACCAGGTGTACTCTGTGTGTGTGTGTGTGTGTGTGTGTGTGTGTACATATAGATGTATTTTTTTCAAAAAGAATTTGAAGATTTAGAAATCTGTATTCAGATTTGTGTCACAAGTGGCCAGATTCTCAGATTTAGTCATTTTAGCTATTTTCCTAATGATAATTCTTACAAAGACAAGAGAGTAAAAAATTTTTTTGTATCTTAATGATCGTCTTTTTGGGGGGTATAGTTCATTTATGTCCATTGGCTTAGCATCTGGCTATAAAAAATGAATAATAGTATTCATTTAATTGAAATTCATTTTACATTTTTGGATGAAAAGTCTATCATCATTTAAAAATAAACATTGAGCATTACAACTGTCATAAATATCGACTAAATTTTATGCTGAAATTAATGAATTTTTAAGCCACTAGTCTTCACAAATTTTATTTATCTGAAAATAGAACTAAAGAAGGAAGGTGCCAGTGATGTATACTAATTATTCTATCTAAGGGGTTGGGATAGATAAAGACTTCATGGTATGCTGTTTTTTGTCACACTCATTTAGTAGGCTTACAGGCATGCGTGTGGAAGCCACCAAGAGTTAATATGGGTGTCAGATAATATGTGAAGAAACGGGTTTGTCTAAAGTGAGCTATGAAGTGAATTTCTTTATGTCGGATTTTATGTGCCCATTGAGATTCCTAAAAAGAAGAAGAAGAAGAAGAAGAAGAGTGCTACATTCCTATGGGGGAAAATTGGTTCTGAAAACTAGTAGTAAAATCACACTTAAGAACTTTAGACATCTATTGAAAATGCGTATTAAAAAAAAAAAAAAAAAAGAAAAAAAAGAAAATGCGTATTTAAATGTCATTTCTAATACTGTTTTAATATTCATGTAATAAGATAGAGTAGTTGATAATTACAGATACTAGTGATTTCCCTGACGAATGTTCCCTTCCCATCAGGGAGCAATGGAAATGGGACGGGGGGAGGGTAGCCTGTCCAGATATTGGCTTTTCCAGGAGTCTGCCTTGTGGACTGGTTGGGTCATCTCCTCCTCCTCCTTTCCTTCTTACTCACCTTCTTCATTCCAGAGGGTCCCAGCTCTTTAACACTGTGGATTACAGTGTCTTTGAAGAAGTTGGAAAGCCAGTGGCTGAGATGCCCACTCCCTTGTTAATGGAGATGATCATCCTCAATTTTTGGGGGTGAGTGGGAGAGGCTGGAGAGAGATCCCTGTTTCCCTGGGAATTTCAATAATCCCCTTTCTTTCTCCCAGCTAGATGAATCTGTAGTAGGATAGCAAGTCCCAGTTCTGAGGCCCAGTGTGCTGGCTTGTGTTAAGTGATGGGACTGGCAGGGAGCTCTAGCCTGCATTCTGATGGCTGTTTATAGCTAGACCCTGCCTGACCCTGAATGCAGTTCATCTGTCCTGGTGCCAGAGGGCAGGGACACCTGGAAATATCTGAACTTCAGGGTTCAGGATAATATGGAGCAAATATATTTGCCATTTAACATATTATCTAGGCTGATTTCATTCATTGTCCTTTATATATATGTAGTTTCAAAACTTTTTTTGTTTTGGTGGCTACGTATTGAAGAGCTTGCTTTGAAGTAATTCCTGTCAAAGGCTGAATCTGTGTGGTAGCTTAGGACTTCTGGTGGGAAAATTGTGGATTCTGGGTCTTTCTGGGAAAATAAAAATACTTTAAGCAGTACTTAAAATGGCGGTATATATCCCCCTAATAGGAAAAAGGCTGCTAGGTGTATTATATTTGAACATAATCTATATGTTGAAAGTTTTGAAAATTTTATCACATTGGGCACTTGGGTGGCTCAGCTGGTTAAGCATCTGACTCTTGAGTTTGGCTCAGGTCATGGTGTCAGGGTGGTGAGATTGAGCCCTGGATTGGGCTCTGCCCTGGGTGTGGAGCCTACTTGATGTTCTCCCTCTCCTCCCTTTACACCCCACCCCCCTCAATAAATAAATAAAAATAAAAATTGTATCACATTGGATTCTAGACCTGTAGTTAAAATACTTCATTAAACCTATCTTGCAACAAAATTTAGTGATGAGTCTCTATTAAAAAATTCTCTAATAACTTCTAACAAACAGCCATCATAAAGTCTGAACCAGTTTTTTATTTGTGACTTTCAGTCTTGTTTTGTGGTATCTAGACTTGTGGATTTCCTGCCATTATGCTTGAAGGGGCTTTGGTGCGTATCTCATTAAGTCTTATAACTAGAATTGAAATGATTGTTTTTTCTCTCTTATCATTAATCTGGAAAAAGAAAGACTATCCATTGGTGACGATATACAGATAAGCTTGAAACCAACACTGCTTTCATAATTTCTTTATTTCACAGCCTGTGCTCCTTACATGTACCCGTATAAACTATAGTCAGTGGTATAGGAAAGTCAGATGTTTGGAGAGTAGGGCTTATTATCTCTTATTTATAGACACCTAGCTGGCATAGTGCATGACAGGTAGGGAGTGATCAATAAATGTGAAATGAAGGTAGTCATAGAACATTGAGGGAATCCCACTGAATGGTCTTGTTGACTAATGCAATGGACAGTAGAAAAAAATGGTCCTTGATAGAAGGAAATGAACTCTCTTGGACAGATCTCTTGAACATTGTTATACAGGGTGCAGTGAGAAGGCCTGACACAGATGAGGACCTAAGAGTTTCTTGGAGGGGTTAAGTTGCTTCAGGTCATATAATTAAGTGATGGAAGCCAGATTAGAATCCTGGTCTCATTGACTCCAACACTGTTGTTCTTAATGACTATTTTGTCCTACTTCTGTGAATTTGTAAGTGCCATGTGGAAGGACATATTTTGGTTTAAGAATATCTTTTTCCTTAGATGTCTTACTTGCTTGTGGTCTTTGGGACAGTGTGTGACTACAGGGATAGCCGACATGACAGTGTTATCCTCCCTTGGGAATGTGGTACCGGAGAGTAACCATGCAGGTGTAGTGTCGTACATATTACAATGCTAGTACCTTCCGGGGCCACTGGTGCTGGGCTCAGTAGGAGTGATAGGGGCAGTTACTTCTTTTTTCCTTTCTTGAGGAACCATAATGTGCTTTCTTTCTGATGGCTTCTTGGTGTTTGAATGGCTCATGTACACTTGAAGAATTAAGTTTTTCTTCTTGTTTTTCAACATGTTCTTAGATTTAAAAAATAATAAACATACGCTTCTATAATGTGGTATAAAGACACATAAGACCTTGAAGTGCTATATTACAGGGCAGGTGGAGTAGAGTGGTTGTGGAGTAAAATAAACCTGGACACAAGCATCAGCTGCTTGAGGTGAATGATTTGGAGGAGGCCACTTAGTCTGTTTTACAACTTCCTCCTTACTAAGAGATAGCGGTAATTACTAAATGAGATTTCATTTAGTGGGAGCAGGTAGCCCAGGACCTGGCATTAAGTGCTTAAGAAACGCCCCTTTCCCTGTTTCAGCCTTTCTGGGACTCCTAGCTGATCTGGTTAATCCATCAGTTCCTGGCCTGTCTTGTTTTCGGACTTGATCAGCAGTTATGGGTAATTTCCTTTCAGGAAGACAGAGCTTTCTAGGGACTGGGCATGGAAGAAATAGGTGTTTACGGAATAACAAGACCACAGAAGCTTCCCTCCCCAGCTGCCACTGTCTTGCTGGTGATGTTGTTCTGCGAACCTGCTGCTGTCGTTTTCCTCACACGTTCTCTGGTTTCCCGGCTCTTTGTTTCCCTGCAGGCTGTTTCTTACCTGGAACTCCCAGGCATCCAGAAAGCCATGCGTGGTGGTCGGCCTACTCCCTCTCCAAGATTCCTCCGCCTGGCTGAAGCCTTCCTTGACTCTCCCTTTCTCCTTCTACCACTCTTTCCATCACTGTGTGCTGAGCTCCAGGGGGCACACTGGACAGTTAGCGTTTTGTTGTTGTTTTTTTTTTTCCCTCCTCCCCCCTCCCGGTGCACTTCATTGAGAAATAATTGACAAATATAACTGTGTATGTTAAAAGTGCTCAGTGTGATGGTTTGGTGTACGCATGCGTGTGCACACGCGTGTACACACACACACACACACACACACACACACACACACAGTGGAATGAGTACCAAAATCAAGATATGAACACACCCATCCCCTCACATGGTTAATTCTTGTGTGTGTGTGTGTGTGTGTGTGTTGAGAATGGTTAAGATCTACTCTCAGCAACTTTGAGCTGTACAACACCGTATTATTAACCATAGTCACCATGTTGTACGTTAGATCCTCAGAATACTTGTAACTGAAAATTTATACTCCTGGTACATTTCCTCATTTCCTCCTTCCCCAGCTTCTGGCAGTCACCATTCTATTCTCTGTTTCTATGAAATCAGCTTTTCTTTTTTTTTTTAGATTTCACATACAAGTGATACCATACGGTATTTATTTTTTCTGTCTTGCCTGTTTCATTTCCATGTTAATCCGTGTTGTCACAAATGGCAGGATTTTCTTTCCTTTTTTCATGGCTGAGTAATACTTTATTGTGTGTATCATTTTCTTTATCCATTCACCCGTCAAAGGATATTGAGGCTGTTGCCATATCTTGGTCATTGTAAATAAAGCTGTAGTAAACGGGGCGGGGGAGTGTGCAGATACCTCTTCAAGATCCTAATTTTGGGGCACCCCACTCAGTGGGGAGTCTGCTTCTCCCTCTCCCTCTGCTGCTCCCCCTGCTTGTGCTCTCTCGCTCATGCTCTCTCAAATAAGAATAAAATCTTAACCCTTCCCTCCTCCAAAGATCCTCATTTCATTTCCTTTGGCTATGTACCCAGGAATGGGATTCCTGGATCATATGGTAGTTCTGTTTTTTACTTTTTTGAGGAACTGCCATACTGTTTTCCACAATGGCTGGACCAGTTTGCATTCCTACAGTAGTGCACAGGGGTTTCCTCTTCTTCACAGCCTCGCCAACACTTGTTATTTCTTGTCTTTTTGATAATAACCATTCTGACAGGTATAAGGTGACATCTCATTGTGGTTCTGCTTTGTATTTTCCTGATGATTAGTGATGTTGAACGCTTTTTCATGTGTCTATTGGTCATATGTATGTCTTTGTAGGAAATATCTTTTCAGGTCCTCTGCCCGTTTTTAATTGGATTATTTGCTTTGTTGCTGTTGAGTTGTATGATTTCTTTGTTTATGTTGGGTATTAAGCCTTTATCAGATGCATGGTTTGCAAATGTTTTGTCTCACTTTGTAGGTTGCCTTTTCAATTTATTATTTCCTTTGCTGTGCAGAAGCTCTTTAGTTTGAGGTAGTCCCACTTGTTTACTTGTGCTTTTGTTGCCTTTGCTTTTGATCTTTTATATAAGAAATCAGTGCCAAGACCAATGCCAATGACTTTTTCCCTGTGTTTTCTTCTAGGAGTTTTATGGTATCAGGTCTTACTTTAAGTCTTTAATCTTTTTTGTGTTAATTTTTTAAAAGATTTTATCTATTTATTTGAGTGAGAGAGACGGTGGCGGGGTGGGGGGCGGAGGGAGGACAGACAGACAGGGAGAGGCAGACTCCCTGTTGAGCAGGGAGCCCGATGCGGGGCTCCTTCCCAGGACCCTGAGATCATGATCGAAGACAGATACTTAACCTACTGAACCACCCAGGCACCCCATTTTTCTTGTTAACTTTTGTATATGGTATATATGGGTTCACTTTCATTCTTTTGCATATGGATATCCAGTTTGCCTAATACCATTTCCTCAAGAGACTATCCTTTCCTCATTACAGGTTCTTGATGCCCTTGTCAAAAATTAATTGATCTTATTTGTATAAGTTTATTTCAGGGCTGTGTATTGTGTTCTTTTGGTCTGTGTGCCTCTTTTTATTCTAGTATCATACTGTTTTGATTACTGTAGCTTTGTAATATAGTTTGAAACCAGGAAATGGGATGCCTCCAGCTTTGTTGTTCTTTCTCAAGGGTGCTTTAGCTCTTTAGGGCCTTTTTTGGTTCCATACAAAGTTTAGGATAGTTTTTTCTATTTCTCTGAAAAATGCCATTGGAATTTTCTTTCCCTGTTGAGCTCTAGCAAATTAGAAATCAGGGAGCATGACTTTTCATATCTTTGTTCCTGATACCCCATGCCATGCCAGACAAATAGAAGGCCCCCAGAAGGCATGAGCTGAATAAATGGGACCTGGGCACAAATTTTGGTATTCATGCAAAATCAACCTATAGATGAACAGTTGGAAAATTCTGAGTTAGACTGTACAGAATTTTCTGTCATTCTGTTTGTATAATTGTTCATTTCAAGATACATATATATATGTATATATACACACACACATATATATGTATTTTTTTTCTAAGATTTTATTTATTTGACAGAGAGAGACACAGTAGGAGAGAGAACACAAGCAGGGGGAGTGGGAGAGGAAGAAGCAGGCTTCCCGCTGAGCAGTGAGCCCGATGTGGACTCGATCCCAGGACCCTGGGATCATGACCTGAGCCGAAGGCAGAGGCTTAACGACTGAGCCACCCAGGCGCCCCGGATACAGATATATTTTATGTTCAGAGTAAATAGTTTTGTTTTTTTTTTTTCTTGGAAAGCATTCTTCTTGTGAAGAAATTATTATACTTTGAGCAGAGGGCAACTAATAATAGTGTATTTTAATTTTAACTTAAATTTAGACATGAATATTTTTATGAACTTTGGTATAAAAATTAGAGACTAATTTCTTTTGAAAGGGAGAAACAGTGATTTCCAGGATCCGTGAAAATATGAGTGTATGTCTGTGCAGACCCAGAACGGTACGTTTGTCATTGCGAAACCACGTGCTGGCTCTTGGCTTGCCTTTGCAGCTGCCTGGCAGAGAGTTTCTGGGGCCCCTCCTCGGAAACAGCTACTCCTCCGTTTACTTTGTCCATTTCTCCTGATCACGCTGTGGTACCCCCAGTTTCACGGGGGCAGTGCCAGAGAGTCATGTTTGATTTTGCCCTTATTTTCTGTGTTGGTTCATTTCTCAAGTTTAGTTTATTTCAGAGTAGGAACCCTGGCCTCAGGAGCAGCAGATTTCCAGCCGGATTTATTTACTTACCAGGTGTGTGATGGGGATATTGCTCACCTGGTCAGCCTTGGGCTCCTCATCTGTGAAGTGAGTGTGACGTGTTCTGCCTTATCAGGCTGCTGAGAGAGTGAAACACCATAGTTCAGGCCTGAGCTGAAATCGAGTGTCAGAAGCTTAAATCGACAGAGCCAACCGGGTACCCCAGTGTGCCATTATTTTTTATTTAGGAGTCCTGTGCTCTTTACTTCTCTATCTCTGTCTGCTGAACCTCTGGGCACTCCTCAAAGCTCAACTCCATTTCCTTCATGGAGCTTGTCTCTCCTTCCA
Organism: Enhydra lutris kenyoni; assembly: GCF_002288905.1. NCBI lineage: Eukaryota > Metazoa > Chordata > Mammalia > Carnivora > Mustelidae > Enhydra > Enhydra lutris. The sequence goes on along the minus strand of NW_019154146.1, from coordinate 10,862,803 downwards.
GAATTTGCCTCAAGTGTGTTTCGTACTGGTCACAGTGTGCTGAATCTTGATGCGTGGTGATTCGAGTGCTGGTCCTTTGATCCTTGAGGGTCCTTAAGAGCACAAGCCGCATCTTGATCTCATCATTGTGGCATCGAGTAGGATGGCCTGCTTGTAGTAACTGATCAATTAACTATTTGACTTTAATTGACATATACTATCTCCTTTTACCTGCTGGCATTTATAGTGGACTTTGAAGGATCGTCTTGAAATTGCCTCTTTGAGTACGGCCATACTTTATCTCACTGTGCTTTACTGCACTTCACAGATACTGTATTTTTTTTTTTCTTGACAAATTGGAGGTTTGTGGTAACCGTGTGATTAGCAAGTCTTTTGGTGCCATTTTTCCAACAGCGTTTGCTCACTTCATGTCTTCGTGTCACATTTTTGTAATTCCTGCAGTATTTCAAACTTTTTCATTATCATTGTATTTGTGAAAATGATCTGTGACCAGTCATTATAGCTCCCTGAAAGCTCAGATGATGATTAGCATTTTTTAACAACAAAGAATTTTGAAGTGAAGGTATGTACATTGTTTTATAGACAAAATGCTATTGCACACTTAACAGACTATGTATAAGTGTAAACATAACTTTAATGTGCACTGGGAAACCAAAAGAGTCATCTGACGTGCTTTACTACAGTGCTTACTTTATTGGGGTGGTCTGTATGAACCCACAATATTTCCCGAGGTATGCCAGTATATAGATCAAGAGTGGTATCCAGGTGAATATTTGAGGCTGGTAACCATTTATTCATCGTTCCCTCATTCCTTCCTTAAATGGAAGTATGTAACATAGCAGAAAACCCATGATGTATAAGGAAAGAATTCTTCAGTTTCATAAGAAATGTTTGTATCTATTGGGTAACCAAATTTCAGAGCTTTACAGATCGTTCAGTACCAGAAACTTTCTTTATATTTATGTTCATCTTTCAACTCAGCTAATGACATCTATATTTTATTCTCTAGGAACCTATAGAATCAACTGCCATTTATTCAAATTAGTTGGATATATAATACTCAATGATAAAGGTTGACTAAGGTGAAAAAGAGACATATGACCAGCTAAATTATATTGTTTTAATGTTTTTGTTATTTTTATTTCATATTTTGCATTTCAGTATGAGAATAATAGAGCCTTAAAATTATTACAGTCTTTCTCCTGCCAACTTACCCTCACAAAGTAAAGACGCCAGACTCTGCCCAAATTTAAAAGTATCATGTTTTTGCCAGTGAGCTATTGTTTAAAATGAGTTCTGTAGGGAAAAAAGTCACAAAGAAAGCTGTACTTATGGAGAATGTTTTCTTTGTTTTCTTTTTCTTAATAGAAGGATGGCTTACTGCCATGTTTTGTTGTTGTTTAATATTATAGAGGTTTTACTGCAGCTCTGTTGGTGATTACAAGAGAGCTACATTTTGGCTAGCAAATGTAGTAAACGTGATGAAAATCCCCTATGTTGTACATTGTCTGAATAACATGTTTATATAACATGCTAAATACTTCTGTTGAAAGAATTGCTTTCTTAAAAAGAGGTTGGAAATTCCTTTCTCAATTTTTAGTGTTGCTGGTGTATACTGTTGAGTATTCCGAATTACATGGGTATTTTATTGTTTATTTAAAAAATTTTTTTCCCAATTACATGGGTATTTTAAAAGCATCCTGAAAATTTTGTATTTGCACACACTGTCATTTTTCAAGTCAGGGTTCTGACAAGATTGAGAACTGTATCTCTGGATAGGAGTTTTAATTTTCTTTTAATCTCCTGGTCAGTGAGTGGTCAGTTTAAAATATTATTTCAAAATAAAGAAATTTGTCCAGGCTCTGTATTTTTTAGATCGTGCCAACGTGACTATGTTCGTAAGGATTTGTATTTCTGTTTGTAAAATGATATTGTGGTCGTGTTCTGACCCTGAACGCATGGCCTTGGTACCCTCACCCTCTTCTGGCCTGTGGACTCATATGGAGTCCTGGGCTCCCCTTGTGATCTTCCTGCCTGGTTCATATCATCTGGACCCTGCCATGTCTAGTTGTCTCACGTGGTCTCTGCTGTTCCATGTTGGTCCAGTGATTCTACCCAGGACTATAGCCTGCTCGGTGGAGATTCCAGTTTCTAATTCTCAGAGGGCCTCTCCACCTCGATGTGTCTCTAGCAACTCAATTCTGAGTATCCCATTGGCCTCTCTGTCCCCGCCTCCATTTGGCCGCACAAAATCATGGCACTGCTCAGTCACGTCATCCCTCTGGAAGTCAGTTTGGTGTTCCTCCCTCACTGCCCACATCCTGCTGATGAGTAATTCCTGCAGATTAGGTCAGACCTCTTCTGTCCTGTCTTCCCCCCCACCCCCATCATAACCTTCACTGTAAGTTGAGTTCTTTGCCATCCTGACTGATGTGGACAATTGCTCTAGCTTCTCAACCAGTGACTTTGCCAGTTATCTCTCTCCTGCTTCTAGATCCTTATTATTTTGAGGTCCCCGGCCCCTGGATTGTCCATAGATGGACTGCAGGAAGCTGTGAACAATGTAGAGCTAAATATTAAAATTTTATGTACGTGCGTAGGTGCATTTTTCTGGTCATTATATTTGCAAGGATCTATGAATCCTACGTGGTTAAGAACCAGCTTTTGTTTTGTTATTCCTTCACATGGAGTCTTCACAGTCATCTTGCTAAAATAAAATGTAAATCTGATATGTTACTCTCCTGCTTACATTTCTTTAGTGAATTCCCATTAGAGATAAAATCCAAACTTGGCAGTCTGATGGCGTGGCGCTTCTGAGCTGACGCCTATCTTCCTTTCCAGCCTTATCTCCTGCCAGCCCTTTCTCCTGTGCCTATGCATCCCTTTACTGAAATACTTGCAACTGGAGAATATACCATGTGCTGTTTCCTTCCATACTTTATCATGCTCTTCCGTCTGTCTGAAATGACCTGGTCCTCCTTCCCCTTTTTTGTTTGCATCAGATGTCACTTTCTCAGAAAACCTCCCTTGTCCACTGACCCCCATCTGTATTTAGTCAAGTTCCACTTCAGTGAACACTTCTATCTCTCTGTGTTAAAAGTACTGGTTGGTATTAGAGGTGTCTGCTTCTGAACTTACAGTCGTCACTTAATACATTAGAACTGCCTGCCCCTGAAATCTCATTACCGGTGACCTGTGGGCCTTCTCACATAACCGTATTTATTCTTGACTTTTGATTAGTTGCCTAAAATCTTTTGAAGAGCTTGGTTCTTTTTTTGCTCTTGTCCTATACTCTTGATTAAGCAACTGGCCTCATCATTTTTTTTTTTTAAGATTTTATTTATTTATTAAAGAGTGAGTACAAGTGATGGGTGGGGCAGAGGGAGAGGGACAAGCAGGCTCTCTGCCAAAGCCTGACATGGGACTCGATCCCAGTACCCTGAGATCATGACCTGAGCCAGAGTCAGACGGTTAACAGGCTGAGCCACCCAGGCACCTCTACCCTTCATCATTTGTATCATGACAGTTGTGTATCACGTTCTGCCTTCTGTTTTTGCTCTGCGGTGCTACTCATTTGGAAGCTCTCTTGTAATTTCTCTACTTATTTTTCCTACCATTTCAGAAGCTGTGTGTGTCAGCCAGAATTCTTAGTTGTAAGCAATGAGAACCGAGTCTGGCCATCCCAAACTGGAAAGGAAGTATGTAGACGGGCTACTGGGAAGCCCATAGAATTGGCAGGAAGGCTGAAGAACTGGGCCAAGGGGAAGAGTAGGCACAACGGAGACCGCACTGTGAGACGGATGCTCCAGCTGGGACACAGGACAGAGGAGCGCCCTGTCACTTACATGCATGGCCATGGGTTGTCCATCATCACTCTGCTGCTGTCCTGGTAACGTGCACTTGAGACACACACCTGGCGTTGAGGGTTGCTGTGTATACTGCCAGCGAAAACTCCTCCTGCCCTTGTTTCTTTGTGTTACCACCTAATGAATTAAAGATCAGGGCACGTGTATCCCATTGGCGGATCCTGGGTCACGTGCCAATACCCAGTTGCCAGGGAGTTTGGGAATCAGGTGTCTAGTAATTTTTGGCCTCTCTATTAGGAGGCAGAGGCAGCCTCCACGGTTCTGACACCAATTGCAGTGTGGTATTTTCCCCCCTTACCACCAAGTAATTTTTGGATACCAGTGGGTATCTTGCACTTTAACTCTGTTTGGACGCTACCAACCCGGAGAAGGCGTCAGATCCCACAGCTAAGGGCTCAGTCCTCTGAGTCAGGTGTCCCACCCCTCACTTCAGATGACATTGCTAAAGATCTGGAAGGTCCAGTGACTCCCTCCTTTGGCTTAATAAATTTGCTAGAGTAGCCGATAGAGCTCAGAGAAACATTGTTCCTTACTATGTTACTGGCTTATAAAACAGTGTAACTCGGGAATAGCCGGATGGAAGACGGGCCTCGGGTTAGGCATATGGGAAGCGTCATGGAGCTTCCGTGCCCTCTGAGGGCAGCACTCCTGCTGAATTTCCACATGTTCACCCACCTGGAAGCTCCCCGAACCTGTCCTCTGGAGTTTTTGTGGAAGCTTCATTACAGTAGGTATGACTGATTAAATAAGTGGTCATGGGTGATTGATTGCGTCCTCCGGCCCCTCTCCCCTTCCTGGAACTCGAGGGAGGGACTGAAAGTTCCAGCTCTCTCATCACATGGCAGCCGGTCCCCACCCCGTGGTGAGTGTTGAATGCCACCTCAGTAACATAATGAGAGGCACCTTTATGGCTCTCATCACTTAGGAAATTCCAAGGGTTTTAGGAGCTCCGTGCTAGAAATGGGAATAAAGACCAAATATGTATTTGTTATTGAAAATCACCGTGTCATAGCCTCCTGTCAGACTCATCGGGTGAGGAGTTAATCCAAATCCCGAAGAGCGCTCATGGCCTGGGTGGCTGAGGGGTCCGGCAGGTGTTCTCCACACGGCTCCTTTACCACCGGGCTGGCTGTGCTTCAGGAAGCTCTTCTCGATGACACAAGTGTTACTACCCTGCAGTTGTGTTACATGGCGGTTGACCATTTCGGAGGTCTTCATGTCAGCATCTCGTTCAGCAAGACGGCGGGAGTACTGTGATGTCATTTTGAAGGACGGAGTTCAGAAAACTGGTGGGCAAAGAAAGAATGCAGTGTGACAAAGGACAAGGGATTGTTAAGGGCTGACCTGGAGCTTGACCCTTGCTTTTGGCCCCAGAGCCCATGCAGGCTGTGGTGACACCAGCCGGCAAGCCACTGTGCCCGGGTCCAGTGTCACGAGGGCTCAGAGAGGTCCATTCTCAAAACACCCACCCACAGCCTCTCCCCAGGACAGAGATGTGCACTAGCGTATCTGGTTCTGTGAGGCCTCATTTGGCATTTTGTATTCTTGTACTGTCTACTTGTGTTGTCTAATGCTGTAACATCTCTCTGGCTGACTGAAGCCATCTGTCATTCAAATGGAACCTGTACTTTGGCATTGGCCTGACAATCACTCAGCTGTGTAATGCAGCAATAAAAATTATGAAAACTGTATCTGTTCATTAGACCGCTGGAACTTACAGGCACTTTGTGGCCGTGCCCCACAACTCCGCACTCTGGTGAATGGGAGTGCAGTAGATGAAGCCTTTGCACTTTTTCCCTCTGTGAATTGTGCATTTGTTTCATAGTTTGCGGATTGCGAGGAGAGCCACATGGATGAGCACTTGCAAAGATTTTAACAATAGGAAATGTGTTTGGGGAATGAACTGCCTCAAAACAAGTAGTGTAAGAATTGTTTTACTGGATTTTTTTTTTCATGTCACATTAAAACTTTTGCAATTCTTAAGAATTTTTAGGTTAAGTAGTTTTTCTGTTACAGGGACAGAGGGTTTATATCTTAACTATTTTTCTAAAGCATTACGTCAGTTCTTGCTGTGCAGTAAGATAGAGACATGAAGCGGGCATGCATGTGCCTGCAGAGCAGGGTGTGTGTGTGTGTGTGTGTGAGAGAGGGTGAAGCTTGGTGTTCCCGTGTTTCAGACTAGCGAGCTCTCACATCTCATAGGAAAACTGAGCATCAGGTCTCCCGGGATGGGAGCAAAACCAATAACAAGGATACTCTCAAGCTGTCATTGCAGCAGCGGATGGCACACTGTTGTCACAGGAGAGGGCCCCTTCCATCTTAGAAGATTTGATTTGATTTTTTAATTTTAACTTTTTTAAGTAGGCTCCATGCCCAACATGGGGCTCGAACTCAGGACCCTGAGATCAAGAGTCATGTGCTCTATTGACCAACCCAGCCAGGAGTCCTACGTTAGAAGATTCTAGAAGACCCTTCCATGGCAAGCATTGTGGGCTGCTGAGAGTCAGAATGCTCCCAACAGTGCAATTGAGGTGGGAGGTGGTTAATGTTCTGGAGGGGACAGGCTGGGAGTTAGGGGAGATGGCAACAGATGTTCTTGAGGGGGGAGAGACAATTAAGGTCAAGAGTGACCCTGTCATAAGTAGGGAGAGTCTGAGGGAACCAGGAGAAAGAGAAAAGTAGGGAGAATGTGGTATTATGGGAGAGACCGGAGGCTTACTATGCAGTGTTCTGTAAGGTAGTCGATAAGCTTCTGTAGTGTATAAATGTTCAAACATAATGGTTTATGTAGATTTTAAAAATGTGTGTAATTATTTTAAAGTGTAAGGAAATGTAAATGCCTCTTTGAAAAGTATATATTTGCATTAGAAAAAGCATTGATGGCTTTTATTATTTTAGAAAATACTTGCTAATTTTGTGTAGCAAACACATTTTAAGTTGACAACAGTTTGTCATTTCCTCGTATTTCTAACGTAGAGAACAAGGCTAAAGAGCGGGGTTTGGAAAGGATGGACTGGTCTTGTGGCTCGATGGGCGTGAGAAGGGATTTAAAACACAGTAGCCCGTTATCTCTGCAACCACAGTGTCCAGCTGGGTGGCCGTGGGCTGCACGACTTCCCAGGGTTCCCCTGATGACTGGTGACTTGGCCCGAGTCGGTTGCCTCCCACCCCACCACAGCTGTGAGGTCTGGACCAGCAGGTCTCTGGCCGTCACTTCTATCCTCAACACGCTGATTTCTGGTACCTAGCACGAGGGCAGACCCCCCCCACCCCCCCCTGCTTATCAGGACCCAGATTTGCTCTTTGAAATTTTAGGGATACCAGATTTGAAATTCTGACATATGGTACCAGAAGAAATTTGAAGAGGTTAGATCATTTCTAGTAGTTTCATTTTTCAAGTAAATCAACATGTTACGCATACGTATGCACTCACGCATACACGTGTGTGTGTGTGTGTGTGTGTATAAAATATAAACGATCACCTGTGACATATTCAGGTTCTTAATGCCCGTGCACATGCGTATTGTCTCCAGTTCTGTATCGCTCATTTTCAGGGAGTCTGAGGTGTGCCTGCTGGGTCCTGGATCTCAGTACCTGACTGTTTCATTGCCGTTACTGGAATTTAGTCCCAGCGGTACACATTGGGGTCTGCTCAGTGTTTATTCCTGTTGATTAAAGAGGAACAGTTAGAGCACAAATTCTAAACGGCAAGTATTCCTTAAAATTTACTGCATGGGTTTGGAATGCAGTACCTGATTTCAGAGGTCAGAGGGCTTACCTCCTTCCCCTGGTCTATTTGGGTTAATATGAAAAAGCTGTGCTCCTCAGTGGTGATGTACACAGGCGTCTTGAAGGTGTGTGTGGTAAGGGGGTAAGCCCTAATGGGCTTAAAGTTTTTCCACAGACAATCCACAGTCAACGTTGGAGAATTAATAACTCATTAACTTGGGTGGTAACTCATGCGTTTGTGTTTTAAAATGAAATGTACTAATTAATTACAGACTCTGTATTCATACAGCCCGCATGTTTTCTTACGCATCCACTGTATGCATACCACGGTCTTGGGAGTTAATCAGAATTCTTCCCTATCATTACCTCATACTGTACTGAGCTCTTTATTCCTATTCCTCGTGTCCTTAATGTGTTCCTGACTTCCCAACTGGGTTTCTGTTACTCACCAGAGATTCCTCTTTATCTTTTCTCTGCCAACTGAACGTTGAGTCCTCCCTTCAGGCCTAGGTCCAGTACTTCTGGTCTGAACAGCATTTCCTAATGTTCTAGCACTTGTGTCCCCAACTTTTCCTGTGGCATTTGCCTGCTCCCTTCTCTGCCCTCCCCTTCTCTGTTCCTGCCCAGATTCCTCCTGTTTCTTTTGACTTGTAAACAGGTTTACTGTGTCCTGCTTGTCAGCTGCTTATGCGCGGGAATTTTGTCTTCTTCCTATTTGTATCTAATATGGGGTCTAGCACAATTCTGTTGATGCTTTGTTGCTCATAGAATGTTCGATCAGTACATGTGACATGATGGAAAGTAGATGTTTGAAGTGCGTTTGGGATAGCAAAGCATAGATACAGATAATGGTCTGTAAAGGAGCCTCGCCGTTTCCTTTGTCCTTCGGTGCTGTGGTCTGGTTGGATGAGGAGACCAGAAATCTCGCACTGATTCTGCTGCCAATCGGCCACATAGTCTTAGATGTTTTAAGGTTCTGCTCTGTTAAAGGAGACCAGTTCTACCCATTTCCACAGGATTGTCACGGACCCTAGTCTTAACAGTTGAAAAGTGCTATGTAAATAATGAAGTATTGGTATTGTCGTAGCTACTATTTTGAGGGGTCGCTCGTATCAGTGAAGGTATTTTACAATGAGGTCTGTCTTGTAGTTACTGTAGTAAAATCATTTTTGGAGAAGAGAAAGCTGACTATGACTAGCCTTCCACTCGTCATCACTCATTTGTGGTCGGGGCTTTCATATTGAGGCCCCCCGGGTAGACAACAAAGTCCGGTTATGATAAAAGAATACAAGGGGAACCTGAGGAGAGGAGAGAGTTCACTAGCTTAATTTCCGTATTTTCTAAGGGTGCACGCTCAATTAAAGGAACTGCCTTTAGTTTTTTCTGTCCCCTTGGCATTCGTTGGTCAGGGAACGGGCGACAGGAGCCTTCGGGCTGTGCATTCTTTCATTCTTCCTTGTGAGCGTTCAGTTTCATTATTGCAGATTTCAGGTGGTGGTTGTTATAATTTCTTTCCCAAGTATTTCTCCCACAGAGATGATGAGCCTGAATATTAATATAAACCTGGCAAAGAGCTCACTGCTTGGGAACTTCAGGATTAGCACAGGGACGTGGTGATCAGGGTTCCCACGGTTAGGGTCCTCTGTACTCCCCCGCACCCCTGGACAAATTACCTTCTTCCTAGGATGCTTTACTTGTTTCGTGACCTATGTAGAAAGTCAAGAGAAGTCCTAGCCCCTCCTCCTTCATTCTATTTTATTGTAAAGATTTTATTTATTTTTTTGAGAGCGAGCAAGAGAGAGAGAGAAAGAGAGATCCGTAGGAGGAGAGAGGGAGAGGCTGTTAACAGAGTCCATGCTGAGCGCGGGGCCCAGCGTGGGGCTCGATCCCACAACCCCAAGGTCACAACCTAAGCCGAAATCCAGAGTCATGTACATGCTTAACTGACTGAACCACCCAGGCGCCCCTCTATTTTATTTTAAAATTTCCTCCCATCTCATTTTCCTTGCTCTGTCGTCTCTGGAGCTCCATCCATGCCATACTTTGAAATTCACTTCTTTCCCTCGCCTGTAAGTTTGATGCGTCCCGTCTCTGACACTTGGCTTCCTGCTCCCATAGCATGGCCTAGTTCTCCTGATTCTCCCCGCAGAACTGGTCCCTGTATGACACCAGCTTTGTCTCTATTCCTCCGTCTTTCTTGCTTCGACTCCTCATTGCTTCCGGGAATCACTGTGTCCCTTCTTCCTGAGTTAGGTACTGTCCGTAGTAGGTCGCCCTCCTGCTCGGGGCGGGGGGGTTTGCCTTCCTCTGTTTTGCCAGTCATCTTCCTAGTGAACTGCTCTCGCTGTTTAGCCCACGCAGACCAGCGGTGGTTTGTCTCTCTGGCAGTGACACTGTGTGTCAGCAGCAGCTGCAGGTCAGGGGAGAGGAAATGCAGGAACCAGTATTTGTGGACACTATTATAATGTCACTTGGAACGGTTTTCCCAGAGATCTGCAAATGTCATCCTCAAATGCCGTGTTTTTTAAACTGCTCGTTGTGATCCATTGTGGGAACATGAAAGCAGTGTATTAGGCCGCAGCTAGGCATTTCTTTAAAAGCGAAAGCATTTGAATATAAGCAGTAGAAAATATGAATGTATCACATGTAGTAAGGGTGTCATATGTGTTCATGGTTGTGATATAAAATATATGTCTTCTTTTGAGTTGGAGTCAAGAGCATTTGAAAGCCATTGCTTCTGATTAACCTTCACTGTTTTCAAGCTTCTTTGCTTCCCCAACCCCTTTTCGTATAATGGAGATTTAAAAAAATGTTTTATTTATTTGTTTGTTTATAGTTGAGGTAAAAATAGAGTTAGAATATATAGTCTGTTTGTGGGACAACCTGATGGAAAATTCAAACCACAGTGAAGGGGTTTACCAGTTGCACAGCAAGTCCTACGTTCTCTTAGGGCATGGCCACCTACGTAGCACTGCTTCTCTGCAGAGCCCCAGAGGGAGCCCGCACTGAGGGTAGCCCCCTGTAGATGGGGACTACCGTGAGAACCTGTGAAGATGGAGTGCCCAAACCCCAGCAGCTGATGTGTCCCGGACTTAATGAGGTGATCACAGTCAGCTAAGGGGATGGCAGGGGCTTCTGGGTTGATTAGGCTATTCTAAGTGTGGGGAGTGGAGTGCCCTGGAAAGAGCTTCTAAGTTTCAGGAACCACCACTTGACTGGGTAGTAGTGCTGCTAATTGTTTTCTCTGGCAGTAAGAAATAGCTGTATGCTTGAAGTGATTGTGAGTGGGTACTGAATGTAGCATCTTTGCTTAGAAAATGTGACTGATCTCCACCAATTCCATACACCTTGCCTTAAATCAGAGAGAGCCTCCCCCCCTTTTAAATTAATTAATTAACTTATGTATATATGTATTCTTTTAAAGATTTTTCTTTTTTTATTTGGCAGAGATCACAAGTAGGCAGAGAGGCAGGCAGGGTGGGGTGGATGGAAGCAGGTGCCCTACTGAGCAGAGAGCCCTGGGATCATGACCTGAGCCAAAGGCAGAGGCTTTAACCCACTGAGCCACCCAGGCGCTCCACCCCTCCTTTTTAATTTTTTTAAAAAATTTTACTTATCTATTAGAGCAAGAGCTCAAGTGCACATAAGCAGGGGTGAGGGGTAGGGGGAAAGGGAGAAGCTGACTCCCCACTGAGCAGGGAGCCTGACCTGGGGCAATACTGTGGCATAGTCCCAGGACCCTGGGATCATGATCTGAGCCGACAGTTGCTTAACCAGCTGAGCCACCCAGCTGCCCCACATAGCGTATCTTTTAAATGTAAAGATTTGTTAAAGTGGAAATCGTCGTGGGAGACTGTTTAAAACCTAGCTTTTCCCTCTTAATAGTAATGGAAGAAATATTTTTCTTAATTAATATAAGGTAGATTTAGAATATGGTTTAATTTCAGGAGTAATAAGAAACTTTTTAGCCCAATTATCCTTATTTGTCATTGGATTGGTGGGCTGTATCTTAGGATAATTATTTCATACTCCTTAATGTTTTAGTAAAACAGTTAAATGGCTTCTCTATTCCCTAAAGTCTACTGATTTACCTGCAAAGGTGCTTAGAATGGACAGTCTGTGCTGAAGTATAGTTTTGAGGGGGATAATTATGATTATTTATTGATTTTCAGAATGACTAGGTTAGACTATCTAATTTTAATGATTTGTTAATATAAATAGAGGAGACAGTAGAAAGAAGTGAGACATTTAATTTGTTGAAAATTCTGTACTGAGTAAATTCTCCCCCAGACATCTGCCCCCAGGTGTCTTTCTATTAATAATTGTAATATGTCAACATCCTTTATTATTTTTTTTTTCCTGACCAATCTTCGGGGAATATTTGGCACTTGTTCTCTCTGATGAAATAAAAAAATTGCAAATTTTCTTTCTCAAGGGAAATAATTACATTATTTTCTCCTTTCATATAAATATTTGCTTTGGGATATATTTATATTTTAAGGGCTTTGATATTGTATCCACAGCATCATTTCCTCATATTCCTCAACGTCAGACTGGAACTCCTCTTTAAACTATTACCCAGTATCACAAGTTTGTCATGGAAGTTGTGTCTCTGTGCTAAATGACTCAAAATGAAGAGCCCATTGCCCCCTTCCCACTTTGTCTTGAGCGCATGGTGTCTGTGTTGGTAGAAATTTTATATCCTAATGCCTTCTAAATTAATCCAAACCACCCAGACATTTTGACTTCAGCTTTTCAAACTTAAAATTATGTGCAGTTCTCATTTGTGGCCACTGCACTTCTACTTACCTGTCCCTTTCCTCATCCTCTTCTGTGCTTGCTTTTCTCATGTTCTGGCACTCTT